>NW_015169801.1:547035-567076 GCF_001447785.1 Gekko japonicus | reverse complement strand
AAGGTCACTGAGCTAAGTTTAAGAACCAACCAGAAGTCTTAACCCATATGAGACAAAGAGACCAGTGTCACTCTTACATGCTATCCTTATTGGAATTTACGGTCTAAACTTACGTTTGCATTTCCACTCTAATCTCCAACACAAAATGTTGATGATTTTCACCATATAGATGCCACAGGTAGAAGCAATACCATTCTGGGCCTGTGGAAAATCATAAACAATGGAGGCTTTCAGGGTTTATCTGACATTTGGTCTGTGTGTCAGAGTGAGACTGGGAGGACCCTGAAAGGATTGCCTGAACATTGTTAATTGATAAGCAGCACGTGACGTGCACCCTCCCCATTCAGATCTGGGCTGTATCTCAATGGAATGAGTATCCCACCCCCTGTGCTTTTTTGTTGCCCTCCACAGAGTCTATGTTTGTCCCTTGGGGTGAAGCATACAGGTTACCAGTATATTGCATGTATGTCTCCTGCAACAAGGCAAACAAGCAGCACTTTGAAGACGGGAAATGGGTGCAGTGGAAACAGTGGCCTTCCTGTGCCTTAATCTGAAGGGAAATTGAGACCCCTGTGGCTGCTGCTTATAAAAACAAGATGCCTTTGATGTATCTCTTATCAGTTCACCTGGCTTGGCTATCACACATCCTTTTATATCTATGCTTTGTACTTTTTTAAAAAAGCTTACCTAGCTTTAACTGATCGATTCCTCATTTTATTTCCTAGTATTTTTGCAGTTCTTCTCCTCCTGTGTTTGCTCCATTTGCTTGATACGTAAACAAAACTTCCTTGGATGTCAACACGGGCTCCAGGCCTCGATCAAGGGCATGGTAAAAGAATAGAAAAATGCTTAGAACATCAATGCCATCTTTCATTTGAAGATTTCAAATGGCTGATACGGTACCAGTTCCAAAATTAAATCCCGCAGCATCTCCATGAGGCAGACATTATGATCCTTTTCTTGCAGGCAGATTCGCTAATAGGTAGCATGGGTAAATGACTTGCCTATAGTCAGGAGATCTTATGATAGCAAAACCCAAGAATCAAACCCTGCAGCCCAAGCTGACAAATTGAACCTCCTAGTTACTTGATCACAGGCCTGCCTATGCTACAGTGGGTTGTATCCTATACAGTAAAACACTTACTGACATTTTCAGTATTCGGATGTCATGGTTTGTGCTGACATTCAGTGCCAGAATTGGACTCAAAGCACAAACACACCCTTCTCTTTCATTCATGAGATCTTTCCACAAGTCCTCTATCACACTTTATCAAAAAGGGGGAAATTTCTTGCTCTGTAGCTTTGTAAATCACACCAAAATAGGAAGTAAATTGAAAGGGATGGGGGGGGGGGATGAGACAAATGCCTTACTGTAGAGTTAAAACACAAATTGACAACTTTTGGTAGGGGGCTGGGGGCTGTTTCATGAGGAGGGGAGCTGAAATTCACAAGATTCTCCCAGAGGGTCAAAGTCTAAGCTAAACATAGTCAACCTATTTCTTTAAATGTGAATCAGACCTAATCACATATGAAACGGGGGTAGGATGCAGGTCCTGCTTTTTAAATTGAGATGAAACCCCCCTCACACCTTCCATTCACCAGCCTATCATTTCTCTCCACAACCACTTTTTGTACCATCTAAATTTACTCAGCTGAGGAGAAAAGAGCCAGAGAAAATGGAGTGGGGGGGAAATGAGTATGAGTCCAGTAGCACCTGAAAGACTAACAAAATTTGTGGTAGGGTATGAGCTTTCATGAGTCACTGCTCACTTCTTCAGGTATGTCGGAGTCAGATTAGAAGTGATACCAGGAGAAGTGAGTCACAAAAGCTCACACCCTACCACCAGCTTTCATAGTCTTTAAGGTGCTACTGGACTCTTACACTTTTCAGCTGCTACGGACAGACTAACATGGCTACCCATCTGGACTGGGGAGATAAAGTATGGAATTAACATCCTCACAAGGAACACCTATTTTGACCCACCTACATGATGGGAGTAAATCTGGATTTTAAAAGGTCTTCACTGCAGCATCTAGTTTTGCCTTGCATCTCCCAGCCTTCTAAAATTCATAGAGGTATTAATGCAGGGATAGTGGTATTGATGCTGGCATTGACTACTTTTGTGGGGGGAGGCGACTTCCACTTAAGTAATATATTGTGGTGTGTTCATTTTGTAAATCATAAATTAACACTTTTTTAAAAGATGCCTAGCGTGTCACAGGAAGGAAGGGTGGGTGGGTCTCATATTGCTTTTCAGTCATTGGTGTTGCCCAGGGCTTTTTTTTTCATAGAATCTCAACTGTGCAAAACAGTGTTTGAGTTTAACAACTATACACTTAGAAAATCGATTTGTATTCTACTTTCTTGCTTCTGTTAGTGAGCATTTCTGATTCTTGACTGGAGATTTAATTCCTTCCTCTGTGGCATTTCTCCATCTTTCTGCCTGATCAGTGGACATTCCCTTTATGTCTTCCCATGTGGAAGGCTCCTTTATAGTCTACATTTTGGTTAGGTAGGAGAGTTTTCTTGGTGGTACTCCCTTGTTGGATTGAGTCGATCATCTGATCCACTTCTGGTTCCTGAGACTCTTTTGGTGTGTCATCTGTAGGTTCCAAGGTGGTTGATTGCATTGCTTCTGGCTGATGCATTTCATTTTCTTCCATTGGTTTGGATTCCATAGTGTCCATTTTTTCTATAGCTTTAGATTTTTTTCCTTTTTGTCTATGTAGACTGTGTTTAAGTGGCTGTCTTGATGGCGTCTCTTCAGTATTTCTCAGGTAGATCCACTTCTAGTGACGTACATCTGCACATTTCTGTCAGGGAGTGGGTTTTCCTCTCAGCTATGCTATTTTGTTCTGGTGTGTATGAGACAGTGAGTTGATGTTCAATACCTTGTTCAATTAAATACATTTTTATATCATGTGCTATGTATTCTCCTTCACTGTCAGTTCGGATTTCCAGCACAGCCACACCCACCTTTTGCTTCTTATTCTGTTTACCTTGTTTGTTGTCAAAACCCAGGGCTTTTTTTGTAGCAGGAACTCCTTTGCATGTTAGGCCACACACCTCTAATGTAGCCAATCCTAATGAGTTCCTGCTGTTGGGTGTGGCCTATTATGCTTTTTTTTTTTAATTTCAAATTTTTATTAGATTTTCGACATATACATCTATAAACACAAAGACAGAACATGTAACCAGACATATATCCATTTAAAACACACATCTCACTACCCCTTCAGCTAAACTTGGTTCCCTAGTCAGTGTTAATTTCTATATCACAGTAATTAAATTTAACATAAATCTCCTACATGTAAATAAATTCATTGTTTCTTCCATCAATTTCTTTTGTTAATATATCATCAGCTCTTTTCCCAGTAAATTTGGTTCAATATGTTCAATATACTCATTACTTCTGAACTAGAAGACAGTTGATGAATAGTAAAAATAATCGTCTCTTAATACTACATCAAACTTCGTCTCTCTATTATTTTTTACTTTCTCCAGAGGGTTAAATTACTTTATTGAATTTCATTTAACCTATAAAATTTGTATTTCAACTTTTAATCATAACTTAATATGCAATACAAAGGGAAAGTTCTTCCAGCCGCTACCAACACAATCCGCATTTTTTTTTAATCGCAAAAGTTCAAAAGAAACTAAGTAATTCCAGAAGGTTAGGTCCTATTCTTTTCCCAGATTTCCATCAAATATAAGCCTCAACCTCTAATCATGTTCATGAATTACCTAGTCCTCATGCAAAGTCTCTAATTCAAAATCCTGTTTTTAAGCACAATTCCTAAGACAAGGCATTTCAATACATACTTAATGTTCTAGTCATATTATTAAGCCAATGGTATACACACAGTATTCATACAACCATAGCACAGCAGGAAGAGAAGAAAGACTCCATATAACATATTTTGTTAGCCCCCAGTTCTATTTCTTTTTTTTCCTCATTTCTGCTGCTTTCTTGCAGGTGTCTTGGAGTTTTGTATTCCTTGGGGAGGGGTCCCCCCAGGTCTTCCCCTTGTTTACATTTCTTTATCTTCTTGGTCTCATTCTTTAGTCTACCTTTCCTCATCGTCCTCTCTTTTCTTTTCAATGGCTTGATCTTCTTTTTTCTCTCCTTGACTGTTTTAAAGTCCTTTCTATTTTGTAGGGTAGCCTTGGGGGAGTCACTATTTTTCGTCTCTTCCTCTATCAGAATGTGTGTATCACATTGCAACACAGACTGTCTTTCCTCCCACCTTTGGGTGTGGCCTATTATGCTAATGAGTTCCTGCTGGGCGTGGCCAACTCAGGAGCCAGCCAGAACTCCGTTCCTGTGCGTTCCTGCCCAAAAATAGCCCTGGTGTTGCCACAGATCCTATCCAACAAGCACCCTCTGATCCTCATGGAATCACAGTCCTCCTCCAAGTGCTCAATGCAAGTAACAATGGGGCCAATCACATTTTCCCAGCAACAAATTATTGTGGTTATTTTCTGGGGAAATGTGATTTCCTTCAGTCAAAATGCCCACCTCTGCACCACTGAGTAAAAACTGGGGCAGGGAGACATCTGGGTCTTTTCATACAGAGGTTTTCCCAGCGGTTTGGTACCTTCCTACAGTGGATTTTCTTTGCACTACCATACACTACTGGAGCAGATTTTAAAGGGATCGATCTGCGAGCATCTAAGGGACAACTTGGTGATCTGGGGGAGTCAGCACAGATTTGTCCCCAACAGGTCCTGCCAGAACAACCTGATTTCCTTCTTTGATCAAGTGCTGAGTTTACTGGATCGAGAACATGCTGTTGATGTTTTTTACCTGGATTTCAGTAAAGCTTTTGACAGGGTTCCTGGTGATGTTCTGATGGGTAAACCAGAGGACTGTGGACTAGACTGTAGGACAGTTAGGTGGCTAGGGAGCTGGTTGGAGAACTGCACTCAGAGTAATTGTTGACGGCATTTCAGCTGAGTGGAGGGAGGTGTCCAGTGGGGTGCCACAGGGCTTGGTTCTGGGCCTGGTACTTTTCAATATTTTTATGAATGATCTGGATGAGGGTGCGGAGGGTACTCATTAAATTTGCAGACGACACCAAATTGGGAGGAGCAGCAAATACACCAGAAGATAAGAGATAGAATTCAATGAGATCTGAGCACGCTGGAAAAGATGCAATTTAACAAAGATAAGTGCCGAGTACTACAGCTGGGTAACAAAAATGAGAAACATGCATACTGGATGGGGGATACACTTCTGGGTAGCAGTGCATGTAAACAAGATCTTGGGGTACAGGTGGACCCTAAGTTAAATATGAGCAGCCAGTGTGATATGGTGACAAAAAAGGCTAATGCAATCTCAGGGTATATCAACAGACGCATAACATCCGAATAGAAAGATGTGATAGTCCTGCTGTAGCCAGCACTGGTCAGGCTGCACCTGGAGTATTGTTTGCAGTTCTGGAGGCCTCACTTCAAAAAGGATGTGGACAGAATGGAATTGGTGCAGAGGAGAGTGACGAGGATGATCAGGGGCCTGGAGACCAAGCCCTATGAGGAAAGGCTGAGGGACTTGGGGATGTTTAGTCTGGAGAAGATGAGGTTGAGGGGGGACATGATTGCTCTCTTTAAGTATTTGAAGGGCCGTCACTTAGAGGAGTGCAGGGAGCTGTTCCTGTGGGAATAGGACTCACAATAATGAGTTTAAATTAAGTGTGGGAAGGTTCCGGCTGGATATTAAGAAAAACATTTTACAGTCAGAGTTGTGCAACAGTGGAATCAGCTGCCTAGGAAGGTGGTGAGCTCCCCCTCACTGGCAGTCTTTAAACAGCGTCTGGACAAACACTTGTCAGGGATGCTCTAGGCTGATCCTGCATTGAGCAGGGGGTTGGACTAGATGGCCTGTATGATCCCTTCCAACTGTTATTCTATGATTCTATGATTCTGTGTCCTTCACCCTGAAACAACTGCCCACCCCAGGTTACTCGGTCCTCAATCAGTCTCGGACCAATGGGTGGGGGGGGGTGCTGCTCATCTGAGAGTTTTTCTCCTTCAGGGCTCACTATGCTGGTTCTAGCTGGTTGCCATGGATATACTTCACTGTAGATACACAGTCCAAAAGCAAGCCTAGAAACAGTGCCAAGGGTCAGAATGCTGGGAAATCAGAGTTTTCAGGAGCAAAGAGCAGAGGCTGGCAGACAGGACAAGGTCCGAGAGTACACGGTTGCATCCACACCAAGGCAGCTGAGCGTGGTTGCTTATACTCCCTTCCCTGGGAGATGACCTGCAAAGACTCATGGCTCCCTCACATTGCGTTTGCAACAGCTGAAGTCTGGCATCCCTCCGTCTCTCCTGCACTTCCAGACGCTGGTGAGCTCCAGCCTTGAGGTGTCTCCAACTGGGAGTGTTGGGCCAGGCTCTTCCTCCAACTGCACCTCAGATGCTGGAGCCTCTTCTTCCTCAGGTGCTGGCAAAGGTTCCTCTTCGGGGCTGACTCCGGTGGAGACTGGGTTGCTCTGTGCCTCTTCCTCGTCTGAGGAATAGTCAGTCTCAGCTGAACCAGGACACATGACACTCTCCCCCCACCAAAAATCACCGGCATTGATTATGTAGGCCTGGCGTAGAATGCTGAGGAGAGTTTGACTATCTCACTAGTGTACCGACCACCTAACATTCTGGCAGATAACCTGTCACACCTGCTGGAGGCGGTATCAGGCTGGGCATTGGAATATTCCAGACTATTAATTCTGGGGAACGTCAATGTCCATGCTGATGATGTTGCCTCCTCACAGGCGATGGACATCATGTCATCCATGGCAGCACTAGAATTCTCCCAGTCTGTATCAGTGCCCACGCATCAAGCAGGTCACACGCTGGATTTGATTTTTGGAATGCGGATGAATGTGGATCTGGAAGCCATTAATGCAGTCAAACCACTTGCCCTGAAGGCTCATCTGAGCATCCCAACCCCTCCTTGTTTAGGCGGCAAGTGGATTTTTGCTCACCCGCAGAGACCAATGGATCCAATTGGCTTCCGGAATGCTCTGCAGGATCCGATTCCCCCTGGAGGTTCATTAGATGAGCTGGTGGAGGACTGGCATAGCTGCCTCTTTGAAGCCATTGACGAAATCACTCCCTGATGTCCTCTTCGCCCCTGTACCAAAACAGCCCCATGGTATACACCAGACCTGTGGAGGATGAAATGGGAGCTAAGATGGCTTGAGCAAATGTGGCAGCAAAATTATGATGAATCTACAAGAACATCTTATAGGGCTTTTATGAAAACCTACAAGATGACAATGAAAGCCACAAAGAAAGAGTTCTATGCATCTTCCATTGCATCCGCAAGCTCTTGCCCTGCTCAATTATTTAGTATAATTAGATCATTAACCTCCCTACCACAGGGAAATGAAAAAAATAGGGAATTGGCCATTAGCTGTGTGGCATTTGCGAGCTATTTTGCAGATAAAATCTTGTTGCTCTGCCAGGATCTGCCGGTCATGGTTGATACAGTAAGTGAACTGGAGGCCCCTTGGCCATCTTCCAGTCCTATTTTGGACCAGTTCAGCCAACTCTCTCAGCAGGAGGTTGACAGAACCCTGGCAGCTGTGAAACCCACCACTTACCTCCTTGACCCATGCCCGTCCTGGTTGGTTAAGGCCAGCAGTGAGTGAATTCGGGTTCCCGTGAGAGAGATAATCAACTTGTCCCTCTCATCAGGGACCTTCCCAGGGCTTCTAAAGGAGGCAGTGGTGAGACCGTTCCTGAAAAATATCTTTGGACCCTATGGTCACAGCCAACTACCACGCAGTATTGAACCTTCCATTCCTGGGCAAGGTAGTTGAGAGAGCAGTGGTGGAACAGCTCCAGGTGTTTCTGGATGATGCCTCCATCCTGGACCCGTTCCAGTCCAGTTTCTGTCCCAGCTATGGGACGGCATTGGTCACCCTCATGGGTGACCTCCGGGGACACCTGGATTGAGGTGGGTCAGCCCTACTGCTTTGCTTGACTTGATGACAGCATTTGACACAGTTGATCACGATCTGATGGCCCACCACCACATTGACACTAGAATACGGGGGACAGCCTTGCAATGGCTGGTCTCCTTTCTCTATGGTTGTGGACAGAGAGTGGCGGTTGGGGAGAGGGTGTCTCCACATTACCCTCTGGTATGCAGTATCCCTCAGGGGAAAATCCTCTCCCCAATGCTATTTAACATCAATATGCACCCTCTTGCCCAGTTAATCCCAAGGTCTGGGCTGGGTTGTCACCAGTATGCTGATGACACCCTCAGCTGTATCTGCTGGTGGATAGCTGACCGGACTCCACCCCAGATGTTTTGGTCAAGGCTTTGGAGGCTGTGGCTGGTTGGTTACAGCAGAGCCAGCTGAAATTAAATCCATTGAAGATGGAGGTCCTGTATCTGAGCTGTGGGAGGGTAGGATCAGGACTCCAACTCCTGACCCTCGGTGGGGCAGTTATAGTGTCAACACCAATGGTGAGGAGTTTGGGAGTGACCTTAGATACCTCACTTTTTAGTCAGGCAGTTGGTTCCCTATCTCTCCTCCCGCAATTTAGCTACAGTGACCCATGCAATGGTCACCTCCAGACTGAATTACTGTAATTCATGCTACACAGGGCTGCCCTTGAATCTGATCCAGAAATTTCAGTTGGTGCCAGATTAGGTTCAAGGTTCAAGGTTATGGTATTAACCTTTAAGGCCTTATGCAGTCAGGGACCAACATATCTGTGGGACCGTCTCTCCCAATATGTTCCCCAGAGAGGCTTACACTTGGCAGAACAACACTTACTGGTAATCCCTAACCGAAGAAACATCTGCCTAACCTTGAATAGAGAGCCAGTTTGATGTAGTGGTTAAGTGGGCAGACTCTAATCTGGGAGAACCGGGTTTGATTCCCCACTCCTCCACTTGCAGCTGCTGTCCTTGAAAGAGCAGTTTCTGTCAGAGCTCTCTCAGCCCCACCTACCTGACAGGGTGTCTGCTGTGGGGAGGGGAAGGGAAAGGAGTTTGTAAGCCGCTCTGAGACTCTGAGTGAAGGGTGGGATATAAATCCAGTCTCCTCCTCCTCCTCCTCCTCCTCTTCTTCTTCTTCTTCTCAGCTCTGGCTCCAGCCTGGTGGAACAAGCTCCCAATTGAGATCAGGGCCGTGGAGGAGTTATTGCAATTCCACAAGGCCTATAAAAAGGAGCTGTTTGACCAGGCCTTTGGTTGAGGCAGAGGGTGTCTCACTATATTTGGCTTCCCCTGCTCTAACCAGCCCCCCCCCTCCAAATAGCCTATGTTGTTTGTTGCATCAAATTGTATTATAGGCTGGGAGCTAGCCCAAGTATTACCTCGATGTTCCTTCCTGAATTATACTCAGTTATACATCCCTGAGGTCTAGGCTTCTCCATTTCGCCATCATGTAGGTTTAGTTGGTTTTTTAAAATTTTAATTTAAATTATATCAATTGCTTTTACGTGCTTGTGGTACATTGTACCCCACCCTGAGCCCACTTGTGGGGGAGGGCAGGATAAAAATTTCATAAATAAATAAATAATTCCATTTGTTGTCCTTCCATGGTTTCTTCATCATTTCTGCATGCCTTCTCAAATCAGATCAGAGATGGTTTGAGAAGGCATAGGGAAAAGGCAAGTAAAACACGGAAAGACAACAAATGGAAAACAAGCACATGAAGAAACTCCAGGAAAAACCTCTGTGGCTTGGCACCCAACTGCAGGAAAACCTCTATGTGAAACGATCCTTAGATTCCCTTCAGCAAAGGAGGCACCAGTGAGCTTTGTCCTAAAGGAAAGTCATCATGAAAGGCCCTGAGCTCTTTGGATGAGAAAAAAAGTAGAGCTCAGGGCCCCCTTCAAGATCAATGTAGTAGTTTCTCCTGTTCTGTTTGTTTTTGTTGCCTAAGTATGTTGCACTATTCTTGGTACTTTGCTGAGGGTACGCATGTGTGAATATTTGCTTCCTTGACTGAGGAGTGACCAAGCCAATATTTATGGTTTTTCAGTTCACTAAGTTCAACCTCCTAGCTAGAACCCTTTGATCGGTCATGAACAACAGGCAGGTTGTGAACTCCCTGAAGTGTTACAATGCAGAGCAAGCTTCAGGCAATGCTAGGAGATTTTTGACACTTTGGAAGCCTTCACAAAGTGTGGTGCTTATCCTTCTGTTCCCACTTGTGCTTCCGATATTGCTCTACTGCTTACAGCGATGTCCTAGCTTTTCTGGGTCTACCAAAATGGGTACTCTGACACCACTGTAATTTCCAGAATGCTCTCAAACCTGCACCAAAACTTTGACAAGTTGTGCGATAAATGCAAATTTTAGCATATTATTATGCCAACTTTCAACATTTGGAAAGTTGTCCTTTAATGGGTTGTGTAGCTAGAAAAACAGGAAGGATAAAATACAGTTAGCTTTTACAGGACAGATATGAGAATTCCAACATCTACTCAACTAAACTTTTCCTAATGACTGGCTTTTCTGAGAATGGAAAGGGAACTTTACAAAGCCTTTCAATTCTAGGTCACTGGTTCAAACCTTCCAAAAGTCATTTATTTCTGAACCTGATTAGCATACTAACAGCTGCTTCATACTTCATGTGAAATGAATTGGTGGCCTCATTCCAATTCCTGCCAGACAGTTGTCCTTTTCCTATAACTCACACATGGTCACAATTGGCAATCCCACAAAGGACTCATGTTTCATAGATATTAAATTGTTCTTTGCCTTTATCAAGATCATTTTGTGAGGGTGAGATAGACTGGTGAGTCAGTCAGGGGTTTTCTTTTCTTTTCCAAAGAAAGCTAACAGTACTAAAGATGAAGGGCACTACAGCAGAGGGAAACTGTGGTGTGTTAGCTTCCTGCCAAAGAGCTGAACAGAAAATTTGTAGTACATTTACTTATGGCAGCCTGTGCAACCTGTTACCCCCCAGCCTTTTATTCCATTCTGCCATGTGCTTGACAACCACTCCTGCTTTTTATAGGCCCAAGCAGACCACAAAACAAGAAGTTTCTTGAGCCCTTAATGGGCTGTCATATATGGCTGATGGACCATATTCAGCATGATCAATAGTAACTTGTACCGTCATGACTTACAGCTGTCTTTCCTTAAGCCCCCAAGGAGCCCAGGTTTGCCACGACAAGGGCCAGGGCTTTTTCTTTCTTTCTTTCTTTTTTATAATATTTATTTAAAGTTTTTCCAAGTTATTACAACCACATGCTTATTACGCACATAATATTGGAGTTTCTTTTTCCTCTTATTGATTCAACCAGTTATAAACTTTAGTCCATCTATTCTTAAATACATTTTCATCTTTCCCATGTAATATCATTGTTAAATTGTCCATTTCTGCCACATCCAACAATTTATATTGTAACTCTTGTATCGTAGGCATACTACTAGCTTTCCAATACTTAGCAATCAAAATTCTTGCAGCCGTTACATTATAAGTTAGCAAATACTTATCATTTGGATTTAAACCGTCCGGTATCATATTAAGAAGATATACTTCTGGAGCTAAATCTAGCTTAATTGCTAACATATCCATTATTAATTTTTGTACGTCTTTCCAAAATTTATAAACCTTTTCACAATTCCACCACATATGTATGAAAGTGCCAACATTATCTTTACATCTTCAACAATTTTTAGACATATCAGAGGAGCATTTTGCCACTCTATCCAGCGACCAATACCATCTATAATACATTTTTATGACATTTTCTTTATAGGACATAGCCTTCAAGAATTTAATTGACCTCCATGTTTTATTCCATTCTTCCATTGTTACAGTATAACCAAAATCTTGCATCCATTTTAACATTACCCTTTTGATATTCTGTTCTTCCATAGAACTTTCTAAGAGGAAATTGTATAATTTTTGAATTGCTTTATCATTGGTCGATAACCAAATTTTATCTAGTTCAGTTTTGGTAACATAGAATCCAACATTTTATCCTTACTGAATCTGGATTTTAATTGGTTTGTCTCCCATATTGTTAAACTGATACTTCTTTGTATCTCTTCTATATTTTTAAGATTATTGTTTTTATCTAATAATTTATCATATGATTGTTTCTTTTCCTTGGTTATCATTGTTGGCATGATGAACGCCTCTAATGGAGACACCCATCTAGGAATTTTTTCATAAAATTTTTCCTTTATTTTCTTCCATACTGTAAATAGTGGACCTCTTACATAATGACATTGAAAATTTGAATGTACTTTTTCCTTATTATACCATACATAAGCATGTAATCCCATAGGTATATCATGACATTCTAATTTCAGTACTCTTTGATTTTCCAAAGTCAACCATTCTCTGATCAAAGTAGCTGCTGCTGCCTGATAGTAACAATACCAATTTGGAAGGGCAAGCCCTCCTTTGTCTTTCTTTTCTTGGAGTAGTTTCCATTGTATACGAGCTTTCTTAGGGTACCATATAAATTCTCTAACACTTTTATCTAATTCCAAAACATATTTTTTATCTTTTAATATTGGGATATTTTGTGCCATAAATAAGAAGCGTGGGAGAATATTCATCTTTACTGCCGCAATCCTGCCCATTAATGACAGTTTAAGTTCTTTCCATTTATTAAGATGATTCCTTATTTCTTTCAATAATTTGTAATAATTATTCTCTTTCAGCATACTATTTTTGTTTGTCATTATTATTCCTAAATATCTTACTTTATTTACCACCTCCATTCCCGTTTTCCTCTGTATTTCATTTATAACATTTTGTGGACAGTTTTTTGTTATTATATTAGTTTTCTTAATATTTATTTTTAGTCCTGCTACTTCTCCATATTCCTTTATCTCATCCAACAGAGACCTAATAGGGCCAGGGCTTTTTCAGTGGCTGCTCCTTACTGGTGGAATGAGCTCCTGGAAGAGATCAGGGCCCTGCAATTCCGCAGGGCCTGCAAGACAGAGCTCTTCCACCAGGCTTTCAACTAGGAGCTGCCCTCCATTATTACCATCAACGAGCCCGGCCCTTAGTTTTTAACATTTGGCTCATTTCCATCAAGCGAGGTGGGACAACAGAGACATGGAACTTAGTAGTTGTTTAGACATCTGAATGCACCATTATAAATGATGAAACTGTATATTTAATTAGCACCTTATGATTTTATATTCTTATTAAGTATTGTACTGTTGTACACTATTTTATTGTTTTATCAGCAATTGCTGCCATCACTGTAAGCCGCCCTGGGCCCGTTCGCAGGGAGGGCGGGGTAGAAATCACATTAATTAAAAAATAATAATTCTGAGGAAGAGTCACTTTTTCTCCAAAAAGGAGAAACCTAATTTCCTAAGCTCACAAACCTGAAGACAAGGTTCAGTAACACAGCTTGTGGCAACAAATAAGCCTGAGCTCCCTTATGAAGAATCACCCAAGCATTGATATCTAACAATATAACTGAACAGATGGCATTTGGAAGATCACACATATAACACTTGTTCATCCATGTCCAACATATCTGGATGTTACCGCCAACTAAGAAAGAAAAACCGGAAAGAGTTAATATGAAAAGGTTAAAGAAGAGAATTAGGTGCTTGAGACAACCTCTGTAAATTCAGAACATGAGCCATTTGCTGCTATGGCTAGAGCTAGGCACTGGTTCTAGCCATTTAGATCCATAAATGAAATAAATCTTTTTTTTTTTTAATGTATATAATGTGTCTTGTTGAATAGCAGGACACTTACAAGGGTCCCCTCTCCAGATAATGGCATAATTGAGGGAAATGATTGTTTAAAATAGTTAGACAGTCAGTGAGAACGCATTTATTTTGTCTACTGTGTTGCGTACCAGGAGGAAAAAAATTGCTCCACGTTTCTTGATATAAGTAGCAGCCTTCACTCTAAATGCTTGGATCCATTACAATGGGCAGGCTGATTCACATTACTGGTTAACATTAGAGGACGTGTTCTTCTAGTAAAAGAGCCATGTGAACCTGTGAGGCCCTTCCCTCACCAGCACCACCCCCTGGCCTTCAGTCATTGCACTGTTTTATTTCCACGGGGTCTCCCCAAGCCTCAGAATAGGAAAGGGGGAGGGGGCATAGGGTTGCACCACCCAAGTCCTCCCTCTCTTTCCTGGAGCACTGCTCCTGCAGAGTATGGCACACTCCCCCTTTCTCCTCTTCCCTGGCCTGGCTGTAGAACCACAATTCATGCTTCCTCCCCATTTCCACCAATCAGCCCCAGCCCCAGCCCTATCCCTATGGCCTGAGCCATTATCTGGGCCAGTGATTAATGCACCACTCTCCCCAGTCTTCTCCTCCATCCTTGCTGGCCCTCCCCCTTTCTCTCAATGGCCATATCCTGGAAGGCCTTCAGCTGGGCTCTTGTATGGCTGTGCTCCTTTCACGCCCTGGCCAGGCTATCATGATTGGGCTTCTACTGGCTGCCTCCACACTCGCTGGCTGGCCTGATGGCCTCTGAGACTCACTCTTCCCCCAGCATAGGGTTGCCAAGTCTGGGTTGGAAAATACCTGGAGACTTTGGGGGTGGAGCCAGGAGAGGGTGTGGTTTGAGGAGGGGAGGGGCCTCAGCATAGTACAATGCCATAGAGTCCACCCTTCAAAGCAGTCCTTTCCTCCAGGGGAGCTGATCTCTGTCGGCTGGGGATCAGTTGTAAAAGCGGGAGATCCCCGGGCCCCACCTGGAGACTGGCAACCCTACCCCAGCATCTTCTTTGTTGGCCTGGCACCCAGGGCCAGCCTGTTATTGTTAAATTTTAGACTGTCGCCTAGGGCGACGGCTCAACAAGGGCGCCATTCTGGCCAGCCTCGCCCCCTCCTCGCCCTGCACAGGAAGCCTCCCTTGCCGGCTTCTTGCTTCATCCCCGGCAAGAGACTCCCCTCTTTGCAGCCCCCCAGACAGAAAGAGAAGGAGGCGGAGGAGACAGGCGCGGGGAACAGCTTGGGACGATGGGAAAGTGCCACTCGCCCTCTGCCGCCCCCACCCCCACAGTCTCTTTGGAGCTCCTTTTGCAGCCTGGCACAGGCCCCCCTCCCCTTGAGTGATCCGGCCCCCCGCATGCATTTGCAGCTCACCCCCTCAGTCCGCCCACTGAGGCTCTGGCGCCCGCCCCGTCCCACCTCGCATGGGGGGCGCCAGAATGTATCCTCGCCTAGTGGGCAAAAAAACCTGGGGTCATCACTGCTGGCACCAGGAGATGACATCAGCTGCCAAGGCCCAAAGTTCTGGGGCCCAGGAGAGGGGTGGTGAGGCCCATGCCCAGGTATTGCAGCTACCTGATGCCCACAGTCCCATCCTGGGAGATCTGCCCAAGCAGACAATGGCTGCCTGAGGTATGAGATAGGTAGGTGGGTCCTGCTCAGGTCCTGTAGAGTTGGGGAAGTCTCCAGCTTTGCCACAGGTCCCTCGACTGAGGATGGGCCAAGCACTGGCCCTAGACAGAACCCGCACCCGCATGCAAAATCAGCGCTTTTCCCCTGGTATTTTCCAGTTGCACTTTGATCACACCGACAGCCCATTCCCACTTCATAATTCAAAGACTGAGCCAGAAGAAGTGCCTGATGCTTCTGCCTCAACAATGGGTGTGTGACTCTGCTCACAAATCCAACCAAAATGGATTTGCGAGGACTTAAAACGTTAGCACACTGGCATTTCCTAAAAACCAGAAATGCAATCTATGTACTCCATCTACCTCTGTTGCCATTGCTCCTCCAGAAGTCGGCTTCATTCCCTAGATCTCAGCATCCCATTCCTTGTTCTGGCCCTTCAGTGGCCTAGATGTCTTTCCTCCCCGCTACTGTTTGCTCGTTATGGACTTTATTGTTCATCCTTGCTTGGCTCTATTTGTAGTTTTTGCTTTCTCTGTTAGCCTCACTTACTCAACAGAGCCCCTCAAGACACACATCAAACGGTCTTTATTTCAAGGTGAGTTCTAAACTCAGAACAATGGCAAGAGCCAGTCTTTGTTCATTTCTAAACACTTCTTTCACATTTTTTTATATAATACTGACCCCCTTTTAAAATAGCATTGCAAATGAGATGTTTCAGCTGGATTCTTTCTTGTAGTACAATTCATATGACTACCACTGTTAGCTCACAAAATAATGGGCAGTGCAGAGAATATTTCCAGAGGTTCTCCTTTCTTCCCTTGATCTTTTCTCTTCTTTTTTCCTTGTCTACTATATATTTTTCCTAGTCTACTGTATATTTCATGAGCTGCGGTGGCTCAAGTGGTTAAGACGCTGAACTGCAGGGTGTGGAAGGTCGGTAGTTCAGCAGTTCGAGACCCGGGTGCCGCATGACGGAGTGAGCTCCCGTCTCTAGTTCCAGCTCCTGCCGACCTAGCAGTTCAAAAGCAAGAAATTGCAAGTAGATAAATAGGTACCACTTCGGTGGGAAGGTAACAGCGTTCCGTGTGCCTTGGTGTTTAGTCATGCCGGCCACATGACCACGGAAACGTCTTCGGACAGCGCTGGCTCTTTGGCTTTGAAATGGAGATGAGCACCACAACCCTAGAGTCGGATTCGACTGGCTTTCGAGCAATGGAACCTTTACCTTTTTACTATATATTTCACAGAACACAGATCAGCTAGCAACAACACATTGTGACCCAGATCCAAAGTACCTGGAATGGAACTATCCAGCGTCCCCTTACCTGCTACAGCCCCCTGTGTTCCCTGGAATTCTGCCAAAAGGGGTCAAGAGACAGTGGTCCTTTCCGCACTTGGATCGCATCCCTGGTTTTATCAGAGTTCAATTCGTGACACGACACCTTGCTTTTATCCCTGGTCATAACAGCATCCGTTTATCCTGGGACAAGTGTGGGGCAAAAGCGGGGTGACCTCAATATAATACAGAAATGAAAAATACCCTGAGATAATTACAGGGGTGAACTCACATGTAGTGTAGAATGTAAGTTCTGGGACAGGGTTGGACCAGGATTTAAGGTCTAGTGCAGAAAGGACCAATCTCAACAATAGTGTGGGAACAACATGGAGATCTTCAGTGAGAAGGGGGAAATAGGGGAAAAATCCCCTCCTTCCTTCACTGGTGGAATGGCATTTCAGTCAGTGGATTCAAGGCATTATCTCCATTGGCTGGGCCATCTCCTGAAATTAATCTAGTTTGGTTGTTTTAATGATCTCTTGTTAAATATCAGAACTTGGTCCTGGTATTTGCCATAATTTCACAAGGAAACATTAAGGAACTATTATGGAAGGAGGAGGAGGAGGAGGATGAAGATTGATGGCTGAGTGCTTTACATGATGGAGTAGGGGGAGAAATCTTCCTGTTCAGCACTTAAGATAAGGAGGAAATGGCTGGGATTGGCCCGTTGCTCATTGTCTTGATTATTTGGGTCGTTATTAAGGCCAGATTGTCAGGGAGGGTACCACTTATTTGCTTGGGTGAAAGGCTCTTTGGTTGACTCCCAGCAGATATGGCTGTCACATGATTAATGGAGTTATTTCACATTGCCCTCAGTATGACTTACTGTCATTTTGATATCAGTTTGATCCAGACTCAATTTTTCATTACTAGGCCCATGATAAGATGTGCAAGTGTACAGGGATCCAAAATGGAGGTGACCTATGAGGGGGAATCCCTTGGCATCTGTGGCGGTTTGGGCACTGGGACAGTTTCTTGCAGAGGGAGGCCATGCCTGCGTGCCTGCCTCCTCTGTTTTGGGGACTCCCTTAAGGGGTCTTGGGAGTGGAGCCACTCAGCCACGTGACTAGGTGGGGGCTGCTGACTAGCTTCCACCATGAGGTTGCAAGGGGACCATGCAGTGGCCGGTGCCCAGATGGATCTTGGTTCTTACCACTCCGTGGCTGGTGTGCATTTACTGGGCAGCAGGTGGGTCGGCCAATGTTCTGGATCCATTCCCATGCTGCACCAATGCTCCTTTGACTGTATTCAATAAAATAAGCTGTGCCTTTGTTTCACCAAAGGATTGCTGTTCTGGGTGTCATTCCTTCTGTTGCCTCACCCTTTATCCCTCCTTGAACCCTGCAAACACGTTACCTATGCTGTAGCAGGTTCCTCAGACCATGTGCAGAAGTCTTTGTGGTAACAAGAAGCTGAAGGGGTCCTCAATCCCTACCTAACCTCCCAGTTTCCACTGAGGATTGAAAATTGAAGACAAGGGGAAATCCCAAATGTCCAGATATGTATGCTAAATGGAGTTGGACCTAAACCAGCCTCCTTTCTAAGAATGACAAGCTGATTTCTCCAATCCCACCCAAATCCCTATCTCTGATGTTAGAGGCTACTTTTACCAGTCGGAGCCCCCAGGAGTTAACAGAGATATCAGCTTTTCATCTCACTACACATGCTAAGTCACTCAGCTCTCACTCATACCCAGAAATCAATTTTTTCGGTCATAAAGGTGTCATTGGACTCAAACTTAGTTCTCACATCTGTTGTTAACTCCTTTATTATCTATATAGCAACTTACTGCTATCCATATGTCTTACCTAATGTGCTATTCCAATCTTAGCTGTATTTATTGCTCACTTGCTTAGGCATCTTTATTCTAATTAGCTATTCCTGGCAACTATGCCCCCCTCCGTACGCAATATTTGAGGAAACCTGTTTCTATGAATCTGAAGGAATGTATATACTAAGTCTCTCAGTTCTTGCTTGTACCCAGAATTGAACTTTATTTGTCTTGTAGGTGCCATTCCCCCATCAGCCTGTTAACTCTTGTATTTGTATGCTAATTTACTGCCATTCACAGATCTTTCTTACATCCAATCTCAACTATAATCACCCTGTACATATGCATCTTGACTCTATTTGGGGGGGGGGGTTGTATTTTGTGTGTGTGTGTGCGCGCGCGCACCTGAAATTCATGGTGACTGACTGTGTGTGCACCTGTTGCTCTTAAAGGTGCCACTGAACTCAAATGTTGTTCAATCAGAGCCATATACAACATAGTCCTACCACCATCAAGCACCTCGTAATGACTTAGAACTTCCACGACAAAAGAGATGGTCTGGTCAACACTGGATCATCCTTAGTCCAAAAAGGATTAAGTCTGCCAGGATCAGTGCTCCCTCTAAGATGAGTTAGTGTGAGCTAGCTCACAGGTTTTTTTAGCCTCCGGCTCACACATTTTTGTCTTAGCTCAGGAAGGATGGCTCTAGAGTGAACTAAGTTATGCAGTCGCCAAATCGCTCACTCACAGCTCTAATGCCAGTAGCTCTCCAAGTAGAATATTTGCTCACAAGACTCCACAACTTAGAGGGAACATTGGCCAGGATGGTCCAATTTGGAATGGAATAGCCCATTCTCTAGAGCAGGCGTGTCCAACTTCGAACAGGTAGTGATCTATTTTTTCCGGCCAAAAGTGCCGATGATCTACCACCATGAAAATAAAGTTCTTAATTAGTTTCAAATTAGATTTTAACCCACTAAAGTTGGGTTCCACCACCCCCATTTATAATGTACCTTCTGTCATTTACTGGTAAGCAAAAACAAAACAGAGAGACGAATATCCAGAAAGAGCTGTGAACATTTTTTAATTTTATTTTATACCAGGAGACCAAGTGGGGCTGGTGATCTACCTCTGACCCCTCCGCGATCTACTGGTAGATCACGATCTACCTGTTGGACATACCTGCTCTAGAGGGTCCAAGATCTCAGACATTCTAGGCGGCATTCTTGAGCCTTAGCAAGTTTTAGGATTTCTGTCAGATAGCTCATCTTCACCCAATCACCCTATTTATAAACCCTTTGTTAGATCGCACTAACAAAGGACTCTTAGAGTGATTCAGCAAGTGATTCAGCTTTATTGGAAGTAACGAACAAGCACTCAACTCAGTAAGAAACCAGAACAGAAAACAGTGGGAGCCTATGCTCCTTTTAAACATAACCGGGCTAATGTAGCCACGCCTATTTACAAATAACAACCAATGAGATTGCTAGAATAAAGACCAATGGGAGTCTTTCCCTCCTAGGGAATGGTACCGTTCTGATTGGTCGCTGTTACGAAGCGACCAATAGGAAGTTCGCTCAGAGGAGCCCTGGCCTGGCTCGAAGCTTAACATGG
>NW_015169801.1:541825-546654 GCF_001447785.1 Gekko japonicus | reverse complement strand
ACATTTTTTAATTTTATTTTATACCAGGAGACCAAGTGGGGCTGGTGGTCTACCTCTGACCCCTCCGCGATCTACTGGTAGATCGCGATCTACCTGTTGGACATACCTGCTCTAGAGGGTCCAAGATCTCAGACATTCTAGGTGGCATTCTTGAGCCTTAGCAAGTTTTAGGATTTCTGTCAGATAGCTCATCTTCACCCACTCACCCTATTTATAAACCCTTGCACAAAGCTTCTTGGGCTTCAGTGTATTTTTATGGTCTGTTCCTATTCTTCAGGTGCATAACCATGTTGGTCTACAATAGAAGAGCAAGAATCGAGTTCGGGATAAATCCCTTTGAGAGTCAAAGCTCCCTTCATCATATCTCATGAAGATGCTACTGAATCTTGCCCGCCTATTCTTCCAAGTTCCAGTCCCGAAGCACCTAGGAGTAAGGAGATCCAGATTCAAATCCCCAGGAAGTTATGAACCAATGTCCAGTCCCTATCGATTTGCAGAAACTCTCTCATAGGGCTGTTGCAAGTGCTTAATGCCATCTTGCTTTAATTGCTCAACTGTCTGAGCAATTAAAACACTTGCATAACACTTGGAATCCACTGCCACAGGAAGTGGTGGCGGCTACAAGCATGGACGGCTTCAAAAGGGAATTAGATAAGCATATGGAGCAGAGGTCCATCAGTGGCTATTAGCCACAAGGTATAGATAGGGACTCTGGGGCAAGTGATGCTCTGTCATCTTGGTGCTTAAGGGGGTCAACAGTGGGAGGGCTTCTAATGTCCTGGCCCCACTGGTGGACCTCCTGATGGCACCTGGTATTTCTGGCCACTGTGTGATACAGAGTGTTGGACTGGATGGGCCTTTGGCCTGATCCAACATTGGCATCTCTTATGTTCTTATGTTTAACTGTTTCTATATCTTGGCTTTTATTGTTTTTATTATGGTGTGAGCCCATTCGTGAGGTAGGGAGGGATACAAGTTAAATAAACAAACAAACAAACATAGGTTATCTCCCCGTATGCTACCCTGATTGCCTTGAAGAGAAAGCAGACGGCAAATGTAATAGTTAACATTTGCAGTAATGTTGGGCATATTCAGTGATGCTCAGCAGTCAACCCGTACCTTGACCACTCCCTTCTATCATCTTGCCTGGTTTCCTCTACCACTCAAACCCAAAGGTTCAGCATGATTGATCAGCCGTTCAGGGGTCTCTGACCTACTGATGTGTAGCCACAGCTGCAGGACTGCATACACACACCCCATCCCAAGATTATCCTCTCCATCCTCCCTTGAGGCACAGGTAGGTGGTTCTTCTTCTTCCTGCCAGCCAGCAGAACACCTGTGCCCAAGCCACAAACCAGACAGTTGTGGTCCAGTGCCACTGCTGCACCTGCCACTGCTGCCTAGACGGGGGAAAGCAAGCTGCGAGCCCCAGTGGCAGCTGCCATTGCTGCATGTTCAATGGCTGCTGTCCTGAGGATACTTTCCTGGGAGTAAGCCCCCATGAATAACACAGGACCTACATCTGACTAGAACTGCTAAGGATTCCTCCCTAAATTGTCCTAAGATGGCAGCCCAAATAAGTGAGCACCAGTGGTACCACCAATCACTCCCTTATCACTCAGTTGCCTCTGGAAAAGGAGGACAACTCCATTGGGCTCTATGAAGCTCCATTGGTGCTCATGGGGTAAAAGGAGGAGGACATGACACAGCTCCAGAGGCCTTATGAGTGTAGCAGGGAGGCCGAAGACAATTCCTCATTTCCTGTAGAAGGCTGCTTGAGGAAGCAGTACAAAGTGATTCCTTCTGGCTCCTTTTAGCCTGCTGGCACACAAGACTCTCATTACATTCTACACCAGCTTTGTAATGTTAAAGGCTGCCCATCTGAAGATTTATGCTCTATTAAGAATAATATTGAATTCTAACTGTTTGGAAACACAGAAAACAATAGCGCAGTTGTATAAAAACTTCCATGAAGAAGAAGGCACTCAAAACAAAGCCAGTACCTGGAAGCACGTGAAGGCATTTTAAGTACGATTGCAACAAACCTGCAATCTGCACTCCTGCTGTAGAAATATAAATTATAACCTCCGTGGGCCAAATCTTTTAGGTAAGGCTGAGAGAGAGTGCCGGTCTCGAGGTCACCCAGTGAGTTTCATGGAACAGTGGGGATCTGAACCTGGGTCTTCTCCGTCTGTAACTACTACAGCAGTCTGGCTCTTTATTTCACATATGTTATTCTATAAATTTCCAGACAGACAGACAGACAGACAGATATCTCAAGCGTAAAGTGCCATCAAGTCATACAGTCAAATTGACGATGGAGATGAGAGCTGGAACGGAATGGACGTTTCAAAAACCTTGGAAGAGATTTTATGACTGGTATAATATAAGTGTAATAACCTGATGGAATTTGAGTACGCAGAAAAGATAAGCTAGTAAAATAGATAATGAGATTTGAAATGTAATAAATAGATAATTGAAAGATAGAAGATGGAGTAAGCCTCCTGCTAGATGTTTAATGTTTGTTGGTGGTAGTTACATGTTGTTGTTTTTTATATATGTCTGTAGTGTATAAAGAAAAATAATAAAAGTGTACCCTGGGGTACTTAAAAAAAAAAAGTCACACAGTCAACTTACAGCAACCCCAGCAAGAGTATTTCATGGCAAGTGGTTAAGCAGAGGTGGTTTGAGAATTGCCTTCCTCTGCAGACTTCCTTGGTGATCTCCCTTCCGAGTACTGACCCTGCTTAGCTTCTGCGATCTGATGAGGCTGGGCTACAGCACGCCGCTTTCCCTTCCAATAGATAGTGCTAAATTTAAAAAATATGCCATTCTGTCTTTTTGAGTTATTATTTACAGCTTTTGTAAATTTTTAACTGCAATAGTTTTTTTTAATCATTCACAGGTTTTTGCAGCAAAAAGGAAGTACATTTTGTCACACCTCCAGATCGTTAAGGGTGTTCAGCTCTGAGGGAAAAAAGGAGGCAAACAGTTCTTTAAAATCCCCCAGCTGCCATACAGTCGTATGTTTTCAAATATAAATATATATGCTGAATTGTTAAGCACTTTGTAACAGTACAATATAACTAAGGCAGTTTCTTGGCTTGATTTTGATTGTAAACCAAGCCACAGTTAATCCCTCCCTAGGGATATCCTTTTGATGGCGTAGTTGTTATCGAGCAAATTTGTACTTCATGTATTCTGCGTCTAACCGCAAAAAAACCGTTGAAAAATATTGCACCCAAGACATTCAAGAGTGTGTGATTACCTAATACCTAGACCGGTGGTTTTTTGAACTGGGAGTTGCGCCAAGATTCATGCACTGGAACTGTAAAAAACAAACAAGTGAGCATGTCCGTGGTTATGGTGATCTGCACTCAACAGCGACAGGGGACCTGTTTTTGAAAGGGGGGGGGAAGAGAAGAGGCAGGTATCTGTCTTATCATTAGGGTCCTCAGATGAACCAGCATTTCTTCCTGTTTTTAGAAGGGTGGCAACGGGCACAAAATGTCCTGAACACAATCTGTACCCAAGATATTTTTAGTGCGCCAACCCTGTGCTTCTTTTCAAACCTTTTGTTTAGTGCAGAACAAGCTACCTCATAAATGCAGCCAAGTTATAATATAGGCTGAAGCTCCGAGGTGTCAAATGATAGTTTCAGAAACAACCTCTTCCATATCTCAGTCTCTTCCCCCCCCCCTTTCCCTCATTTAAAAAACAAACATGGAACTAAGACCTCTAAATCAGACCTTTTGGCTCATCAAGCCAAATGCAGCCCATCAGCCCTGTATGGCACCCCCCAAACACACGCTCAAGAAACCTCCAGGGTTTTTTCCCCTCTCTGGTTGGTATTGTGACAGCAAGGGGGATTGTCAAGCACCTGTCAAGTCACAATACATAGCTGGTGGGGTGCATTCAGCTTGATGGGTCAGAGAAAAAGGAAATTACATATAGAGATTATTAGGAATGGGACTGAATATAATAGGCCCGTGATCAAAATGTCATTCTGTGCAGCCACATTTGGCATACTGTGTAGTTGCCTGGTCTCCCCCCCTGTCATGGAAATGGGTATCCTAGAGCTAGAAGAAGACAGCCAAAGTAGCCAAAGATTGTGTCCTTTGCTGAAGTGCTTGAGGAAAGCACTAAATCTTTCAGAAAAAGATGCGAAGATGTGATAGAGGTTTGGGGGGGGTTAATGCTGAACACTGTAGAGAAAGTAGATAGGCTGGACATGGTTCTCCTTCCCTCACAGAGATACACCCCGCTGAAATGGATTGGTAGTAGATTTAGGACGGGGAAAATAAAGGATTTCTTCCCATCACTTATGGGACTGCCTGCTGCAAGATACAGTGATGGCCCCTTACTTAGATGGCTTTAAAAAGCAGTTGTACGAATTAATTGAGGTTAGATTCTTACCCATGACTGAGTTACTCTGACAGCAGTCACTGCCACTGTGCTGCATTACAACCTTCCAAAATATAAGCAAGATCAAATGGCTATCAGCTTAGCTTTGCACCAAATAAATGCCCCCCAAAGTAAAGCATCCAAGCCGAACTTGCACAATCTGTAATCCAACATTCCAACGGAATGACAATTATAAGGTCTTGAACATTAAAGTCAGGTTTTCTCTTTTTCCTTTTCCTTTCTTTCTTTTTTTTACAACTTCATCTACCTTTTAGAATTGTTCTGGAGTTACTAGTCTGACTGGAACAAAACATACCAGCCCATCTCAAGTAAATAAGGGGTGCATTTAAGCAGAAGCAGATGCAGAAGAAGAAGAGGAGGAGGAGATTGGATTTATACCCCGCCCTTCACTACCCAAAGGAGTC
>NW_015169801.1:528653-541526 GCF_001447785.1 Gekko japonicus | reverse complement strand
GTCGTTTTGTAGAAAAAGAGCTAGGGGAACTCATTAGCATAACTCATTAGCATATGCCACACTCCCTGACATCAGGGGCCCGGCGGTGGACCTGCAAGGCCGGCGGGAGTGCAAGGAAGCCCCGCGAAGGCCCTCCCTGGCCCCAGGCAGGCAGGGGTGGGGAGAGGCAGGGAGGAAGCAACTTACCCTCCCTCTTCTCCTGCCACCTCCTGGCTGAATGAGGGCCGGAAGCGGGGCGGCCGGAAGCAGGGGGCGGGGCTTGGACCTCACCCGGGGGAATTGCGATCCCCCGCGATCCCCCCCGAAATGACCTCTGCATGTAGCGGAGAGATGGTGGTTTCTCAAGCTTTATGACCCACCATACATGGCAAGCGGGCTGGGTCTGGTCTGGTGCATCACAAGTTGTGCAGGCTGCTTTGCAGCGCCATCCCATCACAACCTGTACTTGGGTAGCAACTGAGGCTGCTAACCTCCTGCTAGCTGAATCACCTCATGGGAAAATACATCTACTAGGCTTGCCGGCTAAGCTGAATCATCACAGTGAGAAATACAAGCTGCCTGCTAGCTTTAGTTGATGGATCATCGCTTGGGAAATGCACAGTAGGTTGCTGCATTGTTCGGTGCACATAACTGTACACTGGTATCTATCCTCCATCAGGAAGAAGACAGTTTATACTGGAGTTGGTTTCTGCGATTATGGATTCTTCCGTGTTATATAATTTGGTTTGGAAGTGTTTGAAAAGTTGATGTTGTAGTTTGAAAGTGTTTACAATACACTAGAGTTGATGTTGTGTATATAAATCAAATATATTTAGCTATAAGTGCATGTGAATATCGTGTGTATTATTTCAACACGATGTTTTCTGTGTTCACCTAACCTCCAGGTGGAGCCTGGAGATCTCATGGAATCACGGCTGGTCTCTAGATTACAGAGATCAGTTCCTCTGGAGAAATGGCAGCTTTGGAGAGTGGCCTCTGTAGCGTGATACCCTGATGATGTCCCTCCCTTCCCCGATTTCTGCCCTTCCCCGAATTCTGCCCTTCCCAGTCTCCACCCCCAAATCTCCACTGATTTCCCGCAAGTTGGCAAGCCTAGTAACAACCCTTCTAATCCCACTGGCTTCAAGAGACTTAGAAGAGTTTAACTCTGCTTAGGCTGGGACCGTTAAAGACTTAATAGTCATGGCCACATTTAGAAACAGATTTTATAGCATGAACAGTTGCATAAAATTGCACTAGTGTGACGGACTGCACTTTAAAAGCAGGTTTCATAGTGCAGCTAAATCTGAGAGCCAGGAGATAAAGGGTGCGGTCAGACACACCGTTTGATCTGGTGTCACAGCAACGAATTTTATATGCGCGGTCACACGGTCAACATCTGTGCACCATCCCCAGCTGTCACTTTCCGGCTCAAACCCCATTTAAACCGGAGTATTTTGCTACCAGATCCCCAAGTGGTGTTTTCCTGATTCTCTGGTTCTAGCTGCACTTTTCTGACGTCTGATCACTCCTGTGGTGTCGAGCCGCTTCCGGGTGCCTCAACCCCCTCTCCTCTGGAAAGCTGCCTGCGACTTCCGCTTTTCGCCCACCATTTTTTTAATGCGTTGCCAGTGTGTGCATAGGTGGAGCTCCGCCACCGCGTTTAGAAAACCGACATTTAAACAGTCACTTGTTTTAGCGTTTAGATGAGTCCGGGATCTCACAGAGGCCATTTTTGGGTCAAACATTTAAAGGGAAGTCTTTTGTTGTAGGGGATGGATTGATTCGCCTTAGTGGTTCTGCGCATGCGCCATGATTGTTTCCCCCCCTTCTATGGAGGGGCGCCTATGCGCATGCACAAACTGAGGGGGGGGACCTGCTGACGCGCGTCCATAGTGTAGACGCTGGGGAGCTACATGACTGCGTGGTGAGGTGGGATGAGGGAGGTAAGTGTGATCACAATTATCCAGATCAAATATAATCCAATTAGAACCAGAGCAGTTTAATCCACTCTCAGCACGCCGTCTGACCGCACCCAAAGAGTTAACTTTTCCCCTGGAATGGAGAGCTTGAGTGACAGGCTGCTCCTCTTCTCTGATTGGCCAGCGCCAACTGAGGGAAATAGATCAGCTGACTGCTGAGGGGAGAGTTAGTTTGAGTTCAGTTCAGTTTGGGGTCTGTTCTGTCTGACAGAACCATTCTGACGGCAGTATGTTGGGTTCTAACAGAGTTTGGAGTCAGTGCGTTTGATAGGAAAAGTCAGACAGGTTCACCTACTGAGCGAAAGAAAAAGACTCCTTGCCTTAACTGTGTTATATCTAAAACCTGAGGAGGAATTCAGATTAAGAATTCATAGTCTCAGTGTCAGCATAAGCCGAAGTCCACTTACACAGACACCAGAACTGGGGAAGAGTTTTGGCAAGAGTGATTGGGGTAATGTGTGGAAACTCCCTTTCCAGCCAGAAAAGGGTTGATTCTTCTGAGGAGACAAAGATTAATTCCTCCCCAGTTTCAAAGAAGGTTTAGCTCTAAGGAGGACCCTAGTCTGTTGTAAAAGGAAAACAGTTTTAGACATTTCAGGAAATAGCAATAAACTGTAACTTTAACAAAGGAGTAAGTTAGGTTCACAAAGGCAGTGACCAGCTCCAGGAAATCTGAACTGCCATAGGAAACTCTCTGAGGAAATGTTGCCGTAACTAACATACTAAGTAAAATAGCTCTAACTGCTAAGAACTAAGAATGCCTGAAAATAAGCTTTAATAACATCATTTTGCCTGTTTAAAGAAGTGAATTCTGTACCATCTACAACTTTTAACTCAGCATTCCCCATCCCTGCCTGTTGAATAAACTGGTTCTTTTGTTTTACTGTTAATCCATCTCTAGTGCATTTTTCTTTTGTGTATGTGTGCGTGCACGCACGCACCTGGAAATCATGACGACCAACTGTGTGTGCACCCGGAAGTCATGGTGACCTCTAGTGGCTGACCCCTTCTGGGGGGGCCTGGAGGATATTCAGAGAGGTGGCTGAATAATGCCTCCCCCCCATCTCCCGCCTCTGGTATTCCAAGGAGGTCTCCCATCCAAGTACTTGCCAGAGTCGACCCTGCTTAGCTTCCGAGACCTGGCGAGACTGGGCTTGCCTGGGCTATCCAGGTCAGGGCTTCTAAAGCCATTTCAAAACGGAAATAAGAAGGCCCCCCGCTTTTCCCACAGGAAGTTCCTTGGGCTGGGCTATAAGCTGAAGTATATTCTGTAGACAGGGTGGGACAGAAAGTCTTTTATAAACCACATTCATTTACATTCTACTGCTCTGTCACAACAGGGAACTAAAAAATATTTTTGTGGGAAAATTTGCCTCAGAGTGGGGATAGTGACAGGTGTCACTGTCCATCATAACTAGCTATTCATTTCTTTCCAGGCAAAAGTCAAAATTCTGGTTCTGACCTTTACAGCCCAAAATGGCCTGACTTGAAGTACCACCTTCTCCCATATTGTCCAGCCCACCTGTTAAGATCTGCTTCACAAGCCCCGCTCTTGGTGCCTCCGCCTTCAGGGCTTTCTCAATAGGGGCACCTCACTTATGCAATGTTGTTCTGCATGAGGTTTGTCTGGTGCCTACAGTGCTCTCTTCTAGGCATCAGGTCAAAATGTTCATCCTGGCTTTTAATTAAGGGGTCTTTTAACACCAGTTTAGTGTTCTTTTAGTCTGAAAGTGTTATTTAAGTTGTTGAATGGTCTGTGTTTTTATACTGTGTCTGTAATGCTGGATCTTAATAACTTTTTAATGTTTTGTTTTTATTATTTTGTAAGCTGCCTTGGCGAGATCTTGTCCATGGGGTCGCAAAGAGTCAGACTCGACTGTGCGACTGAACAACAACAACAAGCTGCGTTGGGCAGGTTCCATGGAGAGGTGGCAAAAAATGCTAAATAAACTAATAAATAGAGTTTGAATAGAGCTTTAGAGTGAGCATGAAAACCCATGAGCGCAACTGGTAATTAGCACAGAGCCCTGAAGCTTAGCTGTTCAAAGTGAAGTGATCAGGGGTGTGCACTCGGTACATACCAAGCCAAATAAATACCCGAAAAATACCTTAATGATATTTTTTAGGTATTTATTCAGCCAAATACAGAGATCTGTACTCGGCTACCAAAATAGCCCTGCCCAAATAAATAATTATATTAATCACGTTTTATTCAGGTGTGGCTAGAAGGCATTCAAAGAGAACACAGACTCTTTAAATGCCTTCTGAGTTCACTCACGGAGTCGTGCCAGAGCAGCGCGACTCCATGGGTAAACTGAGCAAGTATTTAAATTTTAAATCCCTTCTGAGCTCACGCACGCAATCGTGCTGCAGCAGTGGTGCAACTCCATGAGTGAGCTGAGCAAGCATTTAAACGTTAAATGCTTGCTCAGTTCACTTGCTGAGTCACTCCACTGCAGCAATCCCTTATCCATTATACCCTATGGGGATAGTCCCCATAGGGTATAATGGAGCCAAATAAATTCAGAAATCCCAATTCTTTCCCGAATCCCAATATCATACTGACATTTTTTGGCTTCAGCACACCCCTAGAAGTGATAACATCATGCCAGTAAAAAGCCCCTCCATTTTGACTTTGCTCTCCTAATCCTGAACTGATGTCAGTTCTGCAGAAGTCCCCCAAAAAGGCATCGTGGAATACCTGTGTATGTAATCCTCCAAAATGAACTGTCAGCTAGTCCTGGGGCAGAAATGGAGACATGTTTGCTAGGAGGATTAACAGAGTTGTTCAAAGCATCTTGTCAGGGTCAGTTCAGTCTAAACAGGTGGTAAACTATCTCACAAGCAAGCATGTCCGTCCGTCCCCCCAACATAAACATTACTCAAGGGGAGAAAATGACAAGATCAGAGTCTACCTTCTTTTGGGTTCTCTTTTTGTGGAAGAACTCAAAAATACAGTCCTGTTCCTTAATCAACAAGATCTGCAGACAGCAAATTAGCTCACACAACACTCCTTTGAGGCACTTAAAGCGGCTTAATCCCATTTTGCAGATGGATGAGTTAAGGCATGGGGGTTAAGTGTTTTGCTGGGAGGGGCAAGGGAGCAGGCCGCAGAGAATGAGAATTGTTTCTGCTAGACCACACAATGCATCGTATATCTATCACACAAGCCATTAGACACCAGTGACTCAGAAACACAGACGTTCTTTGGATGAAGACTTAGAACAGACCTACATACAGTGCTGAATAACAGATTCTTTTGAACTATGGTGCTGGAGAAGACTCTTGAGAGTCCCGTGGACTGCAAGGAGATCAAATCAGTCAATCCTAAAAGAAATCAACCCTGACTGTTCCCTGGAAGGCAGATAATGAAACTGAAGCTCAAATACTTTGGCCACCAAATGAGAAGGGAGCCCTCACTGGAGAAGACCCTGATGCTGGGAAAGACTGAAGGTCAAAGAAGACGGGGACGGCAAAGGATGAGATGGTTAGACAGTGTCATAGATGCAACGAACATGAAATTGAGCAAACTTCAGAGGACGGCGGAAAACAGGAGGGCCTGGCGTGATCTTGTCCATGGGGTCACGAAGAGTCGGACTCAACTGTGCGACTGAACAACAACAACACATACAGTGCATAGTGAACTTTGGAATTTGCTGCCACAGGATATGGTGATAACACAGGAGTCCAGTGGCACCTTCAAGACTAACAACACTTGTTCTAACATAAGCTTTTATGAGTCAGAGCTCATTTCAAGCATCTCATGAAGTCTTCACAAAAAACCATAATGGAATAACTGTTGCTGGTCTTTAAGGTAACAATGGACTCCTGGTATATTTTGTGGCTACAGCTTAACACAGTGACCCATCAGAAGTTAAGATGTGGGATGATGGTTTCTGGCTTATATGGTTTTATAAGGAGGAGGAAGAGGAGGAGATTAGATTTATACACACACACCCTCCACTACCCAAAGGCATCTTAGAGCAGCTTACAATCTCTTTTCCCTTCCCCTCCCCACAACAAACACCCTGTGAGGTAGGTGTGGCTGAGAGAGCTCTTTCAAGAACTGCTCATAGAACTTATGACTGACTCAAGGTCACACCCACCGGCAGCTGCATGTGAAGAAGTGGGGAATCAAGCCTGGTTCTCCCAGATTCTGACTCAAGGTCACACACACCGGCAGCTGCATGTGAAGAAGTGGGGAATCAAGCCTGGTTCTCCCAGATTAGAGTCCACGCTCCTAACCACTACACCAAACTGGATGAAGGTCTTTGGGCTTCACTTATCTCTCTGCCCTTCTATTTCATGGATTGTTTCATCATATTTTGCCATTTCAAGACCAATTCGCTAGATATGTCCTCCACATTTGCTTAACATCATCCATGCTTCTGATGCTACTACTTCCCCAGTATTCTTACTAGTCATTGGCACCAACATAGAAATATAACATCTACACTGGTTTTATAATATTTATTTCACTCTTCTGAAGCTTGCCTTATAAGTGCATAGACTAATCTGATTAAAGACACTGTATTAATTATTTGTTGAAAGCATTTCTATGCCGCCTTTCCACTTAACTCAGGGTCTGCAAGATGGAGAACATTTCAAATATTAAAACAGGATTTGAAATACAAATATTTATGAAATGTTTAAAACAATTAAATAGAACAGATACACACATAAACGCATAGGCACCCTTTGGCTTCAGTTTTATGGTACTGAGTTCAAAAGTTACTTCTCCAGTCCAGCCATTTTATTTACAAGCCACTTTGCTCATCAGAAGAATGACATAAACAGTTTTGTAATTATTACAAGGGCTTGTTAATGATTCATAGGTCAACCATACAACATTACAAAGGCACTTAAGATTTCTCTCTGTACACAACACATCACAGTTTTTCAAACCTATCGCAAGAGGGACAGCTCTTGATTTTTTGGCCAGAAAAGCACTGTATGCAAAATGCAAGCCCAAAGACTGCTGTTTGTTTCTTAGATTTTTTGGCCAGAAAAGCACTGTATGCATGTGAAGGTTTGTTGGAGCATTACACTTTTGCTGAAATAGCCTTATTTCTTATTGCTTTGGGAATCATTAACTGCAGGAAATTTCTGATATCTGACGTGACTGTTCTTGCCTGAGGTTCAGTCCGAGTAACAAAAGAGACTATAGGTACCCCTCCCCCCGTATATTCATGGCCTGCAGTTAACTATACATATTCCATCAAGTGCTTGCTGACTTTCAAAGAGTCGTGCAGTCCAAAATCCCCCAAGCCACTAACTCAGGAGGAAGTCGTTTGATGGCTGCCATCTGAGACAGCAGTATTAAGCATGTTCAATGGCAAGCAGGTGTTGCTTCAAATATTTCACATTATAAAACACATCCAGACAGCAGGAAAGCATGAGCACAGAGCATCGGTGGTGCCATGAGCCAGTAGATCACAGTTGCCCCACATGCAGTGAAACAGACCCATGAGTACTTCTTACATGTTGATGATCTACATGTGGGTTTCTTGTTTGTTTTGTTTTATGCAGATGTACTTTCTATAAAGGAAAAGCATGACATCTGAAGCAGGCCCAGATGTCATCAGAATCAAAAGGGCATACTTCCACGTAAGCAACTTTACAGTCAATGAGTTCCTTCATTCTTGGAGACTTGAGCCACCAGTTTTTCATCCAATGGACCAGATCACCTTTGACCTTCTCACAGTGCTGAATGAGCACTTACATCTGAATCCTAGAACCTGGTGAATCAGCAAATTAGTGGGTGAAGAAGGGATGCCAGCTTCTTTGCTTGGCTATCATCACAAATCTCAGCTTTATGTCGGCCCTACAAATAAATACACTAGTGCCAGATCAGGTTTCTCTTCAACTAATATCTGTAGGAGACATTGCTAGTGGCCTGGAGGCCAGAAGATACACTGCCGGGCCAAGAAGTCCAGATTCTGACCCATTTACTGGACAGAAAACTTCTTTCTGTTTCCTATTATAAACACAGGGTAGGGGAAAGAGGAAACTCTCTCATAGGGATGTTGGTTAGATAGAAATATCTTGGCTTTAGGTTTCCTTATGGACACCAGGAAAATGGAAACATGAAGGCTTATTTTTTTATTTTTATCACACCTATCCAATACCTATGGGTGACCATCCTGTGTGGATCAAAAACTGCCAAGAGGGGCACCCAAAGCTAGGGTATATTTAATTGATTGATTGGTATACAATGCAATCCTGAACAGTCATGCCATTCTAAGTCCTCGCGGTGAAGATCCTACGAAGGGCATAAAAACAATCTCTGGTAGCCTAAAAGAGTATCCAAGGCATAAGAACATAATTTAAACCTACAGAACATCCAGTAGTCCCCAGGTTTACAGAAAAATATAGAAGTATTTTTTTCTTTTGAAAAATGGGGCTACCTATTACCATTCCAAAGTACTCTTCAAATAGCAAAAAAAATAAACAACAATATACAGATTGGCCGAGGGGAGGGGGGAAGCCAGTGTTTCCGCAAGAAGGTTGGAGGGGGAACAGGTGCTATTAGGCAGAGCATTACTGAGCAATAGAAGAAGAGGAGAAGAGAGAAGAAGAGATTGGATGGTGGAGTTTGGGGAGGGGAGAGCGCTCAGCAGGGATGTGATGCCACAGAGTCTACCCTCTGAAGATGCCATTTTCTCCAGGGGAAGTGATCTATGCCGTCTGGAAACCAACTGTAATTCTGGGAGATCTCCAGGCCTCACCTGTAGGTTGGCAACCCTGGAGTGCACTTCAACACGGATGTTTATATATGTTCCTAACAGAAAAGTTCATCTTGGGGAAAAAACCCAGTTGTGGTTACCTTTTGGTTGGAGTTATAACCTGTTGTTAGTCCAAACTACAGCTGAGCATTTTTTCTGAATGGAGCTCCTGGGCAGAAGAGAAGGAACAGGGTGGAGCCAGAATGTGGCGGGTGAGACAGTCAGCAGGTGGGACAGCGGCGATGTGGACACGAACCAACTTAAATAACGTAAATAATGAACTTAAATACTGTCTTACAAGATTTTAAAAATGTAGTTAGATATTTATTTCCCCACTTCTATCCCCAAAGGAAACCCAAGATGGCGGCTTACAACATAACGTCTCCCTACTTCTGCTTTATGGAGCTGCGGTGGCTCAAATGGTTAAGACGCTGAACTGCAGGCTGTGGAAGGTCAGTAGTTCAGCAGTTCGAGACCTGAATGTGCCGCATGACAGAGTGAGCTCCCATCTCTAGTTCCAGCTCCTGCCAACCTAGCAGTTCGAAAGCAAGAAATTGCAAGTAGATAAATAGGTACCACTTCGGTGGGAAGGTAACAGTGTTCCGTGCGCCTTGGTGTTTAGTCATGCCGGCCACATGACCACGGAAACGTCTTCAGACAGCGCTGGCTCTTCGGCTTTGAAACGGAGATGAGCACCGCAACCCTAGAGTCGGATTCGACTGGCTTTCGAGCAAGGGAACCTTTACCTTTATTTCTGCTTTATTTTAACAAGAACCTGTGAGGAAGGCTAGGCTGAAAGAAAGTGACTGGCCCCAGGTCACCAAGCGAGCTTCCAGGCATGAGTGGGAGATTCAAACCTGGCTCTCCCAGAACCTAGCTGACATTCTAACCACTATACCACACTGCCCCTTATGAACAGTTTAGATAGAACAAAGGACTGTTTCTTCACAAAATACTAGAACCCCTGATCATGCCTTCCGCTTGAAATTCAGCAGACAAACAAAAGGCAGATGTGCAGCACACAAGTAACTTGCAAAACTCTTTTCCAGAAGGGATGGTGGTGGTGGTGGCGGCGGCTGCACTGAGTTGCAATACCTGTGAATACCATTACCCACCTAGGCAATGCCCAGCACATGGAAAGTGCTCCAGTGCAGAAGACACAGCCATTTTACAAGAGTTTGCAACCAGGCGAAGCATGTACAATTCAGCAAGCTGGAGCTGCACACTTTGCACAAGGACGCAGATGACTAAGCAGCGAGGACAATGAAGAACTTCTCATTGAAATCATGCAAGAAGGAACGAGCCTGGGCGCTCTCGCTCTCTCCCTAAAAACCAAACGGAATTACATTCATCTGGTGAGCAGTTTACCTCATTTTTGTTGCAGATCACCATTCTCCTGCAAGAGAACTTTGGTGAAATGGCTGAACTGGGATTCATTGGGAGGTCTCACAAGACTTCCCCCACCAGCTTGAGCAAAGACTTGGGATTTATGACTCATCCCACAGCTAACTGTTTTCACAAAATCTCCCCAGGCGTTCATTAGCAGTGCAAACTAATTTAGCATAACTAGTGAAGGGTCTCCGTACTTTCTTTGATTAGGTTTGAATTTTCCATAGCTACTTTTTGCATTGCGGCCCCTTAATCCCGCTGTTATATTTCTCATCCTCCTACACAAAATGTCTACATAGCCTGGCTTCACTCGATGCATCTGAAGAATGCATCTGCTGGGAGGGTGGGGTAAAAATCTAATAAATAAAATAAAATAAAGAAGTGGGTTGCATTCCAGGAAAGTTTATGATGGATTAAGTTTGGTTATTCTAGTTATTTTCCCTCTATCTTCCTTTTTCATATTAATAAACCTTCCTGTTAGAGAAATTTAAATTCCCTTAACACTTCCCTTGTTTTTTTCTCTTGGTATTTTTGTGTGTGCGTGTGTGTTGGCGCGTGCGCACCCGCCTGGAAGTCATGATTGACTTCTGGCGGCCCCTAGTAGGGTTTGGACATTTCAGAGAGGTGGCTTGCTATTGCCTACCTCTGCATCCTGGCCCTGGTATTCCTTGGAGGTCTCCCTTCCAAGTAATCCCCAGGGTTGGGCCTGCTTAGCTTCCGAGATCTGACGAGTCTGAGCTTGCTTGGGATATCCAGGTCACAGCCAATGTTCCCTCTAAGCTATGGAGTCTTGTGAGCAAAAATTCTACTTTGTGGGCTACTGGCATTAAAGTTGTGGGCAGGTGATTTGGCTACTGCATAAATTGGTTTGCTCTGGAGCCATCCTTCCTGAGCTAAAATAAAAATGTGTGAGCCAGAGGCTCAAAAACCGTGAGCTAGCTCACAGTAACTCAGCTTCAAGGGAACTCTGGCCTCACAGCCAACACTTTCTTTGTTGATGGATTCAGATGGGTAGCCAAGCTGGTCTGAAGCAGCAGGACAAAGTTTGAGTCCAGTGGCACCTTTAAGACCAACAAAGTTTTATTCACGGTATGAGCTTTCATGTGCATACATACTTCCTCAGATACATTGAAACGGAAGTTATCAGTCCATACATATGGGCAGAGGGTGAACAGCAAATTAGCATACAACTTAATGAAGGTATTTTAACAGATGCAAAGACCAATCAGGAACAACAAGCCAAGTCTACATGGTCACCACTTGTTTGGATTCAATTCCTGGGGGAAACACAGTGAAGCAAATACATATGTTCAAATTGGAGACTGATGTGCAAATGTAACCTTCTTAATTGTGGAATGCTCAGAGTAATTAACTGAGACCCTGTTGTTACGCTCCATCTGTCTCCTCTCGAGGGTGATTGCTTGTGCAGTGTTATGTCTCCTCTGTCACCAGTCCAGAGAAATATATTTCAGTCTACCGTTCTAAATGACATTACATTCTAATATGAAGGCCGAGCGCCGAAGAATAGGTTCCTTTGAACTATGGTGCTGGAGAAGACTCTTGAGAGTCCCTTGGACTGCAAGAAGATCAAATCAGTCAATCCTAAAGGAAATCAACCCTGACTGTTCCCTGGAAGGCCAGATAACGAAATACTTTGGCCACCAAATGAGAAGGGAGCACTCACTGGAGAAGACCCTGATGCTGGGAAAGATTGAAGGTCAAAGAAGACGGGGACGGCAAAGCATGAGACTGTTAGACAGTGTCATAGATGCAACGAACATGAAATTGAGCAAACTTCGGAGGACGGCGGAAGACAGGAGGGCCTGGCGAGATCTTGTCCATGGGGTCGCGAAGAGTCGGACTCGGCTGTGCGACTGAACAACAACAACAAAAATATATCTTTGTGTAGGATGTTGGTATACAGAGATTCCACATTTTTCTGAGGAAAATACGATCACTGAGCAACCTTCCAAATAATACTATTTTAGCCACCATGGATGTGGAACACGGAAACTGGTATCAGAGCCTGCAATAAACCCAGAACATGAAGTTGAGCAAACTTCAGAGGACGGTGGAAGACCGGAAGGCCTGGCGTGATCTGGTCCATGGGGTCGCGAAGAGTCGGACTCGACTGTGCGACTGAACAACAACAACAAAAATATATCTTTGTGTAGGATGTTGGTATACAGAGATTCCACATTTTTCTGAGGAAAATACGATCACTGAGCAACCTTCCAAATAATACTATTTTAGCCACCATGGATGTGGAACACGGAAACTGGTATCAGAGCCTGCAATAAACCCAGATGTCAGCTTCGCTACCACATACACCCGGACAACACAGTCACTGGATCTCACAACATCAACTGCATCATCTCAGTCTTATTCACATGCTCATCTTATAACACTGTATATGCCATTAAATGCCAACAATGCCCTTCAGTTCTCTACACAGGGCAAACAGGGCAAACTCTATGCCAAAGGATAAATGGACACAAGTCTGACATCAAAAATCACAAGACTGAGAAACCTGTAGGAGAACACTTCAGACTTCCAGGACAGTCACTGGGTGACCGCAAAGTAGCTGTTTTATTACAAAGAAACTTCAGGAACAGACTGGAGAAGCCAGCCGAATGTCAATTTCGACCCCATTATATCCTATGGGCCATTTATGTCAATGGCGAAAACATAGGGTATATTCTGGGGGCTGGAGGAGAGGGTGTTTGAGGAAGAGGCTCCACACTCGCAGGGTAGCTGCTGGAGCCTCTCCCCAAGATACCAACCAAGTTTGAAAAACA
>NW_015169801.1:511815-528029 GCF_001447785.1 Gekko japonicus | reverse complement strand
CCCTCGCCTCTGCACCTCATCTTCTGCCAGGCATGGAGGAGCCCAGCTTGCCCAGGCTTCTTGCCTCCTGCTGCCTTGGCCCTCTGGTGCACGGGTGAGTCCCCAAAGTTTGACTCTTCCTCTACAAGTCTCTGGCGCTGGAGGTATTCACCTCCTTCCCTCCTGCCTGCTATGGCTGCATAATTGTGAGAGATTTCTTAACATAATGTTCCTGCCAGGGAAGCTGGGGACCCTGTCCATGAGTCTCCATTTCATCCTCACAACAACCCTGTGGGGTAGGTTAGGTAGAGAAGGGGACATTTGGCCCAGGGTCACTCAGCCAGCAGAGTGAGAATACAAACCTGGGTATCCCCACATCAAGCTGGACCTCTGACCACTGTGCAGTGCTGCCTCTACTGATCTGTAATGTTCCAGAGGTGTTGTAATGTAATACACAGTTTCTCAAACCAGTGTATGCCTGTCTGTTGGTCCACTTAGGAGTCTTGATCCTGGTTGTGTGGTGGGCTAGTTGTGGCAAATGGTAGGGAAGCTCAGTATTTCTGTATACAGTTGTAGGGGCTTTATTACAGTGTGGTATGGCCTGATATTATGTTCTTATTCCAGTGGGGGGGGGGGACAATGGAAGCTGAGTAATAGGGTCTCTCCAAGCTATTGCCAGAAGTGAGATGCATCCTGGTCTTGTGTCTTACAGATAATCTTACAAATAGTCCTTGGCATTTATATCATGCTTTCAACTTTAAAAGGATCATAATGCTGATTGTGTGAACTTAGGCAAATCACGAGAGGTAGAGCAGGATGGGTTGAATCAGTGCTTAGTTCTTGTGGCTCTTTCTTACATACCCAGGGAAATGCTGATTGCCACTTTGGGGGCAGGAAGCAATTTTTCTCCAGGGCAGTTTGGCCCCCAGTGATCCTGGAGGGTTTTTTTTATCATATTCTGGGCGTGGAACAGGGGTCACTGAGGTGTGTGGGGGGTATTGGTGAATTTCCTGCATTGAGCAGGGGGTTGGACTAGATGACCCTGGAGGTCCCTTCCCACTCTATGAGTCTATGATTCTATAATTCACCCAGGCTGGCTGTCGGCACACCAGCACTTCTGTCAGGCAGAAGCGCCCGAGATCCTCCCCCTCCCCTTTTCTTTCGCCTGACTTGGAGGCGAAGGGAAGGGAGAGGGGGGAAAGAATGGATCCCAGGTGCTTCTGCCTGTCAGAGGAGCTGGTACACACTTCCGGTGATGTCAGGGTGTGTGGCATATGCTAATAAGTTATGCTAATGAGCTCCTGCAGCTTTTTTTCTATGAAATGACCCCTGCTGTTCGTTACTGCCATCCTTGAGAGGAGACGATGGAGCGTAACAACAGGGTCTCAGTTAATTACTCTTAGAATTCCACAATTAAGAAGGATACATTTGTACATCAGCCTCCAATTTGGACATATTTATTTGCTTCACTGTGTTTCCCCCCAGAACTGAATCCAAACAAATGGTGACCATGTAGATTTGGCTTGTTATTCCTGTTTGTTCTTTGCATCTGTTAAAATGTCTCCATTATGTTGTATGGACTGATAACTTCCATTTCAGTGTATCTGAGGAAGTATGCATGCACATGAAACCTCATACCTTGAATAAAACTTTGTTGGTCTTAAAGGTGCCACAGGACTCAAACTTTGTTCTACTTTCCTTGTTGATATTCTTGAACATGGCACACATTATTAAACAACGCAACAATTAAAACAGCTTTTGAAATTTTTACCACACCAGTCAGAAGAGGGGTGTTGCTCCCAAACAGATGTCAACATGACTGCAGCCTTACCCTCACTCACCCATGATACATCAAGGAATCCTTACAGGGTTGCCACCAATGTTCCCTCTAAGCTGTGGAGTCTTGTGAGCAAAAATTCTACTTTGTGAGCTACTGGCATTAAAGTTGTGAGTGAGTGATTCGACTACTGCATAAATTAGTTTGTTCTGGAGCCATCCTTTGTGAGCTAAGACAAAAATGTGTGAGCCAGAGGCTAAAAAAACTGTGAGCTAGCTCACACTAACTCAGCTTAGAGGGAACACTGGTTGCCACCTTTGGGTTGAGAAATTCCTGGAGACATGAAGAAGAAGAAGAGATTGGATTTATACCCTACCCTTTACTACCCAAAGGTGTCTCAGAGCGGCTCACAAACTCCTTTCCCTTCCCCTCCCCACAAGAGACACCCTGTGATGTGGGTGGGGCTGAGAGAACTCTTGACAGAAACTGCTCTTTTTTTCAAGAACAGCTGTGCCAGAGTTATGGCTTGCCCAAGGTCATCCAGCCAGGTGCAAGTGGAGGAGTGGGGAATCAAACCCGGTTCTCCCAGATTAGAGTCCACGCAGGGGCTTCAATGGGGTATAATGCCATAGAGTCCACTCTCCAGATCAGCCATTTTCCTCAGGGGAACTGATCTCTGGAATCTGGAACTCATCTGTAAGTCTGGGAGATCCCCAGGCCCCACCTGGAGGGTGGCAACCCTAGTATGAACCATGATTAAAAAGAGAACCTCCCAGTTCAGAAGCACTATATCTTTCAGTGCCAGATCCTGGAGGGAAAGCGAGGCTGGGACATCCAGGTGGCCTGGCACTGCTGCCCTAAATAGAGGAGTTGACTTCAGCAGATTTAGACAGGTGTAACTGTGTAGTTCAGCAGTTCGAGACCCGAGTGCCGCATGAGGAGTGAACTCCCATCTCTGGTCCCAACTCCTGACTACCTAGCAGTTTGAAAGCAAGAAACTGCAAGTAGATAAATAGGTACTGCTTTGGTGGGAAGGTAACAGCGTTCCGCCACATGACCACGGAGAAGTCTTCGGACAGCGCTGGCTCTTCGGCTTGGAAACGGAGATGAGCACCGCGCCCTAGAGTCGGATTCGACTGGCTTTGGAGCAAGGGAAACATTTACCTTTAACTGTTTAGGCTTGCACTACAAGTGCCACAGACTTTAAGCTCTTGCTTCCTTTTGGTCTAAGACAGCTACATCTCTTAACTTTGGTTTTAATTTTTCTGTGTGGGAAATGGTCTCTAAGAATGTAGTCATCCCCGCGGCACAACATAAAGCCTCGCTTTCTCTTGCCTTTTAGGCAATCCAGGCTCGGGAGCGGGCAACCTAAAGCGGGGGATTTCCTCTCCCCGAGGCACGTGCGCCACCGCTCCCACCCCCTGCAACTGCCCGGTCTGTCAGGGCTTCGGCGCGTCCTTCGGCGCATGCTCGGGTAGAGAAAGGAGCCCTCTCTCCTTCAGCCACTTACCCCAAACCGTCTCTCCCCCCCCCTCTCGCCAGACTTGGGCGGAGCCGCCCGCGGGCTGCCTCCGAGGTGAAAGGCGACTTTATAAGGAGGGCGGGTGGCGCCGGCAAAATTAGTTTGTTGGTGTTTGGGGCGGTAGCTGCGAGGGGCAAGCGGGAGCAGAGGTTGCCGAGAGCCCGCCCGCCCGAGCGATGGAGCCCAGCATGGATGTGAGTGCGGCGCGGTCAGGTTCTGGGCTGCAGGCGAGTGAATGGAAGGCGGGCGACGGAGGGCCACATTCCCAAGGGTGCGATTTCCCCGGGAGCGGCCCCGCGCCGAGCCATGTGCGCCTTGTTTTGCAAGGTGCGCGCGGCACAGCGTGGGTCCCTTCGCCACGAGCGAGCCCGGGCGGCGTGCAGGCTTTTGCACGCAGCTCCGAGTTCCAGTCTGCAACAATCATCCTTCGCTTCGGGGGGCGATCCGCTTACACACTTGCCTGCTTCCAAGAGGCAGACGAGCCTGTGTTAGGACGCTACTGGCTGTATTTTTATTTTGTTTTGTTTTATTTTTAAAAGCGGATTTGCGTTGCACCCCAGCATAACAGCGCTCTGGGGAGATGCTTGCGCGCTGGGTGTGAGCGGCAGCCGCGCCGTCTGCTCCCGAAGAGACTGACTTGAAGTCAAGTCGCCCAACTTTAGGCTGCAGAGCGTTGCGTGGGCTGAAGGTTCTGAGCTGCAGATCGGTCCCGATCCTAAACAGATTTCCTTGGAGAGAAAGGGTCCGTGCGACCGGGGGGGGGGGTTAGAGAGCGTTTGCAAGCCGTGAATGGAGCGCAGAGGTCGCCTCCGCGCCTCTGCTTGCAGATTTAAGAGAGAGAGAGGACGCGAGCGGTGCGTTTGGCTGGCTGTGATTGCTCTGTTGACATACCCGCCCTTGCTGTGCGCGCTTTGCAGCGAGACGGTGGCGGCGGCGGGCAGATGCAACTGGCTGCCCCCTTTCGTTTGGAAATGCTCCGTGAAGGCCGGCGCGGTTGATCGCATGATTCTCTCCGGCTTAACGTTTTTGTAGGGTTTGCGGGTCTGATGCGCGCGCTTGAAATAAGGAGAGTCCAGAGTCCAGACTGACCGTGGGAAAAGTTAAAAATTGGACCAAGGCCGTTTAAGCGCTCATCCGCTCCCCACCCTATTGCTAAATATCCCCCTAGATGGGGCCTGTCCCTCTGTTGCGTTACTAGAAAACCAGAACCGTAATTGTAGAACTCCTCGAAGTCAAGAGGAATTGGGCTACTAGCTGCCGGGCAACAGGACTTGCTTCCCAGAGCCAATCATAGATGGTGGCTTCTAATCAAATAACCCACATGATGGATTGGTATTCTCTGGCTGGGATGTCTAGTGCATCAGATGGCGAGGGGCTGGCACAGGCGTCCTGTTCATAATGGAATGACATTTGCAGGGTGGTTTTGGTCTAAACTTCAACAAGAGTTTGGGCACTTTAGAGCCGCATGTTTAGACATGTTGAGCAGCAGAGGGTCGGTCTGAGTTTCGACATGAGCCCTTGTGTCACCTTTTGTGTTGCTTGGGTGTCTTACTGGGTCGGAATAGTACAATGGATGTTTGTTCTGATCCAGTATGACAGCTTTGAATGCTTTCCCCAAAGTTTGGTCTGAGCTGTATTGAATGGGTCTGCAAGACCCGTTGGGAGGCGTCTTGAGAGTTCCATTAACAAAGAGAAAATCTCAGGTCCCCAAGGGGACAGCCAGGGGGCCACTCCCTCTGCTGAGTCTCTCCACTGCCTGCATGTTCAAACGGCTGGTGGTTTCCTGAGCTGTTTCACTTGTTCCCCTTCTTTCTTTTTGCTGTTGGCGCGCACAGTTGAAAAGTTAGTTTCCCTCCTCCTCGTGAGCAGTCCCAAGGAAGAGCAGCCCGCAGAAGGCAAAAGCCTTTACTCACTGAGGTTTCCTCTGATCACCAGTCAGCTGAAACCACTTTGCCAGGCTCCTGCCACTGGGTAGCGATCCACTTCGGGTGGCTTGTTTAAAGTTTAGCTTACTGTGGCTTTTCTTTACAGGCCTTTCCCCCCACCTGGGTAGGCCCATCACTCTTTTAATCCTTACAGCCAAGGCAGTGCACGTGGCTCCCAGTCACAGCCCCCAGTTGGAGCATCATTGTACGGTGTTCATAAATTCATCGTCAACTTTAAATGCTAAAAACTACCTTTTAGTCTTCCAGTGTTGTGAAGAGAGGTTGGAACCCTTGTTGGATTTGGGGGCGTGTCAGACTTTTCCTTCACAGATTGCACTTTCATCTAGCGAAGCCCACAAAAACCACAAATGGGTTGCCTGGGTGTGTGCTTTCGCAACATATGTGCAGAGAGCAGCAATTGGCCAAGCGAACTTAAACCATGAGCTAAGTACATGGAGTGGTCACATTGCACCATCTGGGCTCAGTTTTTGGCTTGTGTGAAGCACAATCTATGCAAGGAAGTCCTTACATCTGAAGCATCTTTTAGACCGCTGAAGGAGTGTGAGCAAAAATCGAACCTATCAACGCTTTTCACTCCTTGTCCCTGTTGCCCTTCAGTATCTCGAGATGCTCACCTTTCCTTCCTAGTTTTTAGCCTGCCCACTATTGTTACTCTTTTGTGATTACAGAATTAGGAATTAAGCACAGAACTGTAGCCCTCGGTACTGAAGTGTCACAATGGCAAGGCATCGATAATAATGGATCGTTTCTTTTTTGTCATCAAAAAAATGTAGTCATGGGGCCTAATTTCCAGCACTCTCATTTCCTTAAAGAAGCTAGTGAAAAGTAATCTAAATTTGGAATTTACAGTTTCTGTCTGCAGAACAACCCTTTGAGATGAGCATTTGTACTTACTATTCCCTTATAGCTAGAGAAACTGGATTTGTAAGTCATTACCTTGACAAGGAGTCCTTTTGGAACTCAAGCCTTATCAAGTGGAATATTTATTACATTTTTTTAACCCTACTGTTTCTTCTTTCAAGGCGCTCGTAGGTGGCTGTTTCCCATTTCGCCCGCACAAGCAACCTTGGGTGGAAAGCTAGACAGAGGGAAAGTAAGGTTCAGGGCTGTTTGGTATGCCTCATAGCTCTCAAACTTGGTCTCCCCAATCCAAATGCACTATATTTCAGCACACTGGTTCCTAGACTTTCTAAGCACAAGCCCTGGACCCTCTTCCTCTGTCATCTTCTAACTGTTTTCTTTTGTTCAATTCCAGATGTCTTCCGAAGTCCTGATCTTTCTGTCAGAGAACAGTACAGATGAGCCAGGGTCCGGTGATGTGGGGGACTACCAAGAGGTGTGTTTGGAGCAAAACAATGCTGATTTCAACCGGATTTTCTTGCCAACAATTTTCTCCATCGTTTTCGTGATGGGAATCATTGGCAATGGCTTGGTCATTGTCGTCATGGGCTACCAGAAGAAGCTCAGGAGCATGACCGACAAATACAGGCTACATCTCTCCGTGGCTGACCTTCTCTTTGTCATCACTTTGCCCTTCTGGTCTGTGGATGCTGTCATCGGCTGGTACTTTGGGAACGCCTTGTGCAAAGTGGTCCATATCATCTACACCGTCAACCTCTATAGCAGCGTCTTGATCTTGGCCTTTATAAGCTTAGACCGCTACCTGGCGATTGTGCATGCTACCAACAGCCAGAGACCTAGGAAGTTGTTGGCGGAGAGAATTATCTACGTAGGGGTTTGGCTACCAGCTGTGCTGTTGACTGTGCCTGATATGATCTTTGCAACAACGAGTGAGGATGGCGGGAAATTCGCGTGCCAGCGATTTTACCCTCATAATGACTGGCTGATTTCTTTCAGATTTCAACACATTTTGGTTGGGCTTGTCTTGCCCGGTCTTATCATACTGACTTGCTACTGCATTATCATCTCTAAGCTGTCGCACTCAAAAGGCCATCAGAAACGCAAAGCTTTGAAGACCACCGTCATCCTTATCCTCGCCTTCTTTGCCTGCTGGTTACCTTACTACATTGGCATCAGCATAGATACCTTTATCCTGCTTGAAGTCATCAAGAATAGCTGTAGCTTTGAGGCAGTGGTGAACAAATGGATCTCTGTCACAGAAGCCCTAGCATTTTTCCACTGTTGCCTGAATCCCATCCTTTACGCTTTTCTGGGTGCCAAATTCAAGACATCGGCCCAGAATGCTTTGACCTCCGTCAGCAGAGGATCAAGCTTGAAAATCCTTTCCAAAGGCAAACGGGGACACTCTTCAGTCTCAACAGAGTCCGAGTCTTCCAGTTTCCATTCTAGCTAGCAGAGTTTTTCTCCTGCTGTCTTGTAAAGATTTGGGACTCTTTTTTTAATCCATTTGGCAAGATTTTGGAGGAGGAGAAACCCCTCTCAAGATCACGTACTACAAGTTTATTCCCAGTTGGAATTGCATATACTTGCTTATAATGTTTTGTTGGATTTAATGGGTGTATTTATTTAAAAAAATGGACATGTTGACCAGAGAGTGTGTTTAGGCAGGACCTGTGAATAAATGAGTAGGTGAGAAAGTTTTGCTACTTGTCTGTCAGACAGTGAAGATGTTGGAACTAAAATACTTGTAGAGCACAGCGTAGTTGCTGTGCCTGGGTTCTTTGTAAATGAAGAGTTTCCAACATACCCGTTTGAAAGAAGGCTTCATCTCTCTGGGTGTTTAGGACTCTGTCCTACATTGCATAAGCTGTTTTGGTTTACACTAGTTGAAAATTTCATTGTATTCAATGGATGCAGCCTGCAAAACACAGTGGCAAAAACACATTGGATCTAATGCAGCTGGCATGCACCCAGTGGCACTTACAACCAAAGTCTTTTCTATCAATGTTTTTTCAATAACAAACTGGCTTGTAAACCTCTGCCTTGTAAAATTGTAAATAAAATCATGTGATTAAATCTGTTTGGTCTTTTTTGCTTTATCTTTCTTTGTTTTTATTTTGGATTGCAGTTATGCACTGATTTTCGGTGAGTTCATAGAAGTAATCCAGTGGCAGTCCCCCACATCCCCAAACCTTTCTTTTTTAAAAAAAATATTTTGAACAGTTTTCACAACAAAATGAACAACACAACAGCATTTCTAACTAGCATAATTACAGTGAGCAAATCTGAGTAACAAGCTTTATGAAGTTTGCATATACTATGCGAAAAGTAGGTAACAAATTTGAGTTAGCAACAATTATATCGACCAAATTATCAAATAAGTTCAATATGACTTCGTACACAGTATATTTAAGGAGCTGCGGTGGCTCAAGTGCTTAAGACGCTGAACTGCAGGCTGTGGAAGGTCAGTAGTTCAGCAGTTTGAGACCTGGGTGTGCCGCATGATGGAGTGAGCTCCCGTCTCTAGTTCCAGCTCCTGCCAACCTAGCAGTTCGAAAGCAAGAAATTGCAAGTAGATAAATAGGTACCACTTCAGTGGGAAGGTAACAGCGTTCCATGTGCCTTGGTGTTTAGTCATGCCGGCCACATGACCACGGAAACGTCTTCGGACAGCGCTGGCTCTTCGGCTTTGAAACGGAGATGAGCACCGCAGCCCTAGAGTCGGACTCGACTGGCTTTCGAGCAAGGGAACCTTTACCTTTTTACTCAGTATATTCACCCTCTAAGCAACCGCGGGAGGATCCCCCCTGCACAGAATAAGATTGACCTAGCGGGATCAGGTAAGTAGATTCAATTCAGAAATAGATTAATTTATCATAATAGGGATTTTAGGTAACATCTCCTTTTCTGAAAGATATGGTTATTATAGGATACCACCAATGTTCCCTCTAAGCTGTGGAGTCTTGTGAGCAAAAATTCTGCTTTGTGAGCTACTGGCATTGAAGTTGTGAGCGAGCCATTTGGCTACTGCAGAAATTAGTTTGCTCTGGAGCCGTCCTTCCTGAGCTGAGACAAAAATCTGAACTGGAGTCTAAAAAACTGAGCTGGCTCACACTAACTCAACTTAGAGGGAACACTGGATACCACACTTCCATAAATCTGTCACAACTCTTACATGACAAGAGACTGAGAACTGTACGTTGTCATTTTACCCAGAATAAAGTAGTCCCATTAACGTATTCTCCAGGATTGTATTGTAGGCACGGTCTTATTTTCCCACTGCATCGCTATTACTGATCGTGCCACTTCCAGTATTAAAGAGATCATTTCTGCCTTTGTTTCTGTATCCCCAAGATGAGGATTTGGGGACCCTCCAGAACAGGCTGCCGTAGGGCACAGGAGGCTGCAGCAATCGAGGAACTCTGCAGGAGTCTCCCACACTCTTGTCTGGGTAGACCTTGAATTCATGGAGCACTCTCTGCTTGCACAAGAGTGGGAGGAGGATCCCTGTGGAGTGCCCCAACCTGCTTCAGCACCCCATGCCGTGTTGGGGTGCTGTCTTGTAGGGTCACCTAACCACAACCATGGCAAGGGTGGAGGCCACGGGGCTGCTGGCATGCCAATAGGACTTGTTTCAGTGAATTTCCATTCGACCCAGCCCCTTTTTAAACGATTTAAGCATGACTGCAGATTGAATCAGATATTACATGTTTTAGAGACAAAGGTGCACCCCCCCCAGAGGATTTTTTGAACTGGTAGATACCTTTCATGGCATGTAATACATGAACATATATACAGCTCTCTTCCCTGTGATCATGATATCCCAGGGGGGAAAAAATTATTCAGGAAAGCTGGTTCAGTTCATGCGCACTACACCGACTGGGAAATGTAAGGTCTGAAACAGCCCAGAGAAACAAGCACCCAAACTGAGGTCCCTATCCTGGTTTGAAAGCTGTGCTGATCAAACAGGTTGCTCAATTTTATTATAAAACAGTCACAGGGCTTTAAAGCTAAATAATTCTCCTTGCTCAAGAGAGACTTGGAGGGGGTGCCCTGCATAATCAAACAAACTGCTCCCTGTTTAGAAGGAGATGGATGGTATGCTTTGCTGTTCACAGAACCTGGCAACAGTACTGTAAAACTGACCACTGTGCCTGTATGCTCATCTCCCACGACCCATCTCTGTTTTCTTCCACCTACCTCTGTCTTCTTTCAAACCGTGGTTCATTACTTCTGGCAGCATCTGGACAACTGCAGAGTCCCAGGTCAGGAAGAGCACAACACTTCCTGAGCCAAGAAGGATGCAGTGGGGCTGTTACAGGTACATTCACTTTCTTACCTGCAAAAGGCATGACAGCAGTCAAGGAGATAAGAAGCTGTCTTCAAGCTGGGAATGGATACTTCTCACCCCAGTGCAAGTAGGCAATTACCTAATTGCACTTCTCCTTTGACTTTGGAACATGTGTTTTTCTTGTACCACGTACAGTAGCCATCTTTGCTTCCGTTAAATCCATTGTGTCAGCTGCTGGAAACTAAATGGAGTGGAAAGTTGTCTGTATTTGTAATAAACGTAAGAGTCAGAAAAATCTCCTTAAACCCCGTAATTTCCATGGAGATCATCTTGACATGAGAGTTTAATGGTTTTTAGCAAGCACACCTCATCTGATGAGCGTTTTTGCAGGTACTGTCTAATAGCTGAGTACAACAAACAAGACTGGTGAGCAGGACTCTTTGGAAAGGAAACTTCAGAGCAAAATATGCGTAGCAGAACACAGGGTTGCCCCTTTGCACTTTGTTAGTAAGTACAGGGAAAAGGAATTATTTCGCAGAACACAAAGCCTGCTTACTACTATATTGTGTAATGGCCATTAAGTTAGATTGCTAACATTCAATACCGAATTGGGGGGGGGGGGATAAATACACCAGAATGAAACCTCCATGTTCAGAGATTCCTACATACCAGATGTGGGGAAGACAAAGGAAAAAGGGTATTACCTTCATGCTCAGCATGTAAGCTTCCCTGCTGGCCACTGTTGAAACAGAATGCCACATTAGATGGAGCTTTGGCAAATGTGCTCCTACGTTGTTAAGGCAATGTGAAATCAATCCCCAGTGCCGCTATAATAGAATAACTGGAAATGATGTCTGGAAATACAGTTGGAAAGCTAATGCTGAAATATTTTGCTTCTTCCTACAAAAGGCCACATTTGTTTTCTGCATCTTCCATAGACATCCACCTGCAGTTCTGCATGCTTAAGATATCTTTTACCCACTTGGATTATGTATTTATTTTTTTATTTAATTCAATTTATATCCCACCCTCTCCGCCAAGGCAGGTTCAGGGTGGCTTACATTGAGAGATTAAGAAACAGTGACACACTTAGATGGCCAACTGTAGCCACTGGGCAATCTAAAAGAAACAGAAGCTCACTTAGCTCCACACTCTAACATTCTGAGTTCCCTGTGCTCCAGGATCACTAAATCACGCATTAGGAAACTGCCTCCACACAGAGTCCATGATGATATGGTTTTATGACATTAAAGGTGTTTTTGTTAGTCATTGTTCAGGAAATGATTTTAGAACGTTGTCAAGCATAGTCCAAAGGCCATCCCTGTGTAGGTTTTTCACAAGAAGGGAAACATTGCTTATGTGAATCACCATTTTTCTACTGGATACGTCAAAACTTCCATTCTTACAGAACTGCATAAAATGCAGGGTTAACATAAGAGACGCCAATGTTGGATCAGGCCAAAGGCCCATCCAGTCCAACACTCTGTGTCACACAGTGGCCAGAAATACCAGTGCCATCAGGAGGTCCACCCGTGGGGCCAGGACATTAGAAGCCCTCCCACTGTTGAGCCCCCCCCAAGCACCAAGATGACAGAGCATCACTTGCCCCAGAGTCCCTATCTATACCTTGTGGCTAATAGCCACTGATGGACCTCTGCTCCATATGCTTATCTAATTCCCTTTTGAAGCCGTCCATGCCTGTAGCCGCCACCACTTCCTGTGGCAGTGAATTCCATGTGTTAATCACTCTTTGGGTGAAGAAGTACTTCCTTTTATCCGTTCTAACCCGACCGCTCAGCAATTTCATTGAGTGCCCACGAGTTCTTGTATTGTGAGAAAGGGAGAAAAGTACCTCTTTCTCTACCTGCTCTATCCCATGCATAATCTTATAAACCTCAATCATGTCACCCCTCAGTCGTCGTTTCTCCAAGCTAAAGAGCCCTAAGTGCTTTAACCTTTCCTCATAGTTTTTGTTGTTGTCATACATGGCATGATGGGTGTACATAAACTGGGAGTACACCACAAAGTGTCTGATATGGAAGTTCTTGGGGTATAATCTCAGTCTGCGTGAGAAGCCGGCCCTGTTGAAAGGCCCACAGAATTCTTTCATGCTCCTACCAGTGTGATCAGCTCACTGTGTGAACTGAGCGTGCATCCTGAAATCCATTGTAACATTGCAGAGGATTCTGGCGCTTGGGTATTCCATGCTGGAAGTATTGCAAAATCCCTAATGCATAAACTACTTCTGGCACTTATGAGGACACCCTTTGAATCATACCTTCCTAAGCAAGTGCCTAGCCTGCCCTTGTAAGGCAGGGAAGAGTTGGGAAGGAACTCTGGAGTATCGCTGTTGCGTTTAACCCCTCCACTGATGTAGGGCCTGGCTAAGAAAAGAAAAAAATCCCGAAGGCTGACTTAACTTTGAACAGATGTGAAAAATTCCTGAAGGCTGACTTAACTTTGAACAGATGTGTCAAAACACAAATGATTCATCCTTGATATTGTAATGGTTTTGGGAATAACATGATATTTGGAATCCTCATAGACCCTCTCTGGTGAAATTTGTATTTGTGATTTCCATATGTGGCATTTTGGCAGTTGTCCACAGGGCAGAGGTATGAGTTAATTTGTCAATAATTTCAGAAGCATCTCTAGGTGCCTGGAAACAATCCAAGCTGAGATGTCCCCATTTATAACTCACTAACCTCTCTGAGTCAAATGGTGCCATTTGAACACGTACAATGGCCTTTTGAACATGTAGAATGGACTGTTGGTCCGTCTACCTCAGAACTGTCTCCCCAGACGGGCAGTGGCTCTTCAAGGTCTCTGGCAGAGAGAGGTCATTCCCAACATCTACGACCTGAGATCCTTTACGTGGAAATGCCGGAGACTGAATGTGGAGCCCTGTGTATACAAAGCAAACACACAGAGCTCACACCCTGTTGTGTACATACTCCTCCTTGACAGTATTTGTGGTAGCATATTCACTGCTACCCTCAGAGAGTTGTGTAGACAAAAAAAACTTTGGGTTTTGCTTGGTTATATAGCCCAGTTGGTGAGCTTGGGCAAATTACAGTGTCTGAGCCTGACTCACCTCACAAGGCAGTTGTGAGGCCAAATGCACTCCTTTGAAAAATACATATGCAGCAAACAAAAGAGCTATGGAAACTGAGTTTTAAAGTAGGTTAGTTTTAACCAAATACAATTAACTCTCATCTACATTTTATTCCAAGGCAAACAAAAGATGCATGTTGTTTCCTTCTGAACAGGAGCAGCTTGGCTTCCACATTCCCCCTTTATAATACTTGCCTTATCTTAGTAAAGATTCAAACATGGGACAGCAACTGTTGAGAGAGGTCTAAACTCTGCCTGCCTTTGCAGTGAACTAGCTTATTGTTGCTGAACTCATGTTTAAACCATTTTATTTGAAATAAGGTTCCTTAGAAGATCAGAAAAGTAGTTCCATTGGCACTGAAGTCTCACACCAGTAATTTATGCTAAATCAGATGCACATTTCTAATAAGCTTGATTGTAATATATTCAAAAATGAAATAAACTGCACACTCAGTTCCGTTGGATTAGAATAACAAAGCCAACAGTCTGGCTATTCCAATCAATCATGGGCAATTTATATAGTTTGTGTTCAGTGTAAGTGCCTTTTTGTTAACAACCACATGTCACTATGCTTGCCAAATATACGTTTTAAACCATACAGTCAACAGTAGGAAATACCAGTTATGCAACCCAGCATATAGACCAATGAACTAAACATTGCTTTGAGAATAAATATTGTGTTTCAAACATTATTGCACTTTATTTCAAGGGGGGATTGGAGCTTGTTCAAGATCTACACATACAAACTAGATGAAATCAAAATAGCGTCCCACTTTTTGACAAGTTTGCACAGATCGAAGCTAATGAATGAGCATCGGAATTAGCATCAGCAGAGGCATAACCCTCAAGGCCAATTCAGCCCCACTCTTCAGCCCTTTCAGCTACAAGGGGCAGTCATCATTGCAAATGAAAGGATCCTTTGAGGAAGAACTGAGCTCAGAAAACAGACATCCCGTGTAGCCAATCCTGCTGCCCTGCTGTGCTTGATGATGCAATGATATAGTTCCCCTAAAAACCATAGTGGGACCACAGGTCTGAGAAAGAGCATGTTAATTTCTCATCAGATGGAGCCCAAGTTGCAACTCTATTGTAAGGCTGAAATATACATCCAGAATTTGAATCATAGAACTCCAGGTCCACGTGTGATCTGGCCACAAGGATCAAGACTGAAAGAATGCAGCCACTGAGGTATTGCACCTGAGCACTGCTCTGTGTTGGCAACATATAAATATGCTTCCTACCCTCTGGGGGAAAAAAGGGTTTTTTCCACAAAGAAACATTTGTCCAGGTACCTAGTGGGTCCCTTCTGTCTCTAGAAATTCAGGCCTATTCTGTCCCTCTTTCCATTTTTTTTTCTGTCTGCCATATCTAAACAGGACATGTCTGCTTTGCTATAAGAGGGAGGGGTATGCCTCTCCTAATCTAGTAAGCCACGGAGCAGTTTTAGCACAGGTATGACATCAGGTCACATCCTGTGTTTTAGCCAGATTGTCGGGGCCGTTACATTTTGCCTCTTAGGTGGGGCAACTGGTCTATTTAACCGGTATTTAAACAGACTGAGAAGTGCCAATGTGAACACTTTGTTGTCAAACGTATTCAGTGTGTCTTCCCATAGCTCATTCCCATGGCTTATTGGAAAACAAGATAGTTGCCATCTATGACGATAAGCCATTGAAGGCAAACAGAAGAAGAAGAAGAAGAGATTGGATTTATACCCCGCCCTTCACTACCAAAAGGAGTCTCAGAGCGGCTTACAAACTCCTTTTCCCTGCCCCTCCCCACAACAGACACCCTGTGAGGTGGGTGGGGCTGGGAGAGCTCTTGACAGAAACTGCTCTTTTTCAAGAACAGCTCTTATCAGAGCTACAGCTTGCCCAAGGCCAGCCAGCCAGGTGCAGGTGGAGGAGTGGAGAATCAAACCTGGTTCTCCCAGATTAGAGTCCGCGCACTTAACCACTACACCAAACAGAGCAGTGACACACAGAGAGACCAAGCACCAGCTGGTCTACCAGCTCCTTCATTCCTCCTAAGTGGGTCCTGTGGCACACAACCCAAAGTCAAGTGAACATACTCCAGAAAGGGGCTCCTCTGCTTCCTGCTGCCTCCAGTGTTGACAATAGAAAGCTTCCTGGACTATGTAGGGGCTCTATATGCCCCCCAGTCACCGACGGCATGGAAGCAGGTGACGGATGCCCCCCAGACCCCTGTCACCTGGGTACAAAGTGAGCTTCAGAGATGCTGCCAGGGCTGCTAGGGTTCTGTTTATTCCCAACTGCTGGTGGCGTGGAAGAAGGCAATGGGATCCCTTAGACCTGTCCCACTGTCAACTGGGTGGAGGTGGAGCGCTGTAGAAAAATGCCTTGAGTCAGGCCTGACCATGTGTACTGCAAGAAACTGATGGCTGCAGTGAGTACATCCATGCATGAGGTTGACATACGCCTAAAATTTACTGTGGCGTGAATCTTCCGAGGCCACCTCCCACTTCTCTAGTGAGATGTGCTGCGGTGCAGATAGTGTCGGACTTGAACAGGAGCACCACAGATACTCTCTCCACGAATTTGTCTGGGTGACCTTTGCCCAGTCATTAACACTCAGCCTAAACGATCAGGATTGATATGAAGATAAATTGCTGGATTGCAAATAAATCTAAAAATAAGTAAATGTGGAAAATAAATCCTGTGGTGGAGTAACAAAGTAGGTCTTCTCCAGTCTATGTGGAGCATC
>NW_015169801.1:487890-511774 GCF_001447785.1 Gekko japonicus | reverse complement strand
GTTCTGTATGTTTTGATGCTTTTATCTCCTACCATTTACCAAACATGAATATCACTGCTTTACTTCAGGTTTCATCCTCCTTTCCCGTTGGATAAGAAGGTTCCAGGGAATAAGCAAGAGGAACAAAACCATGTCCTAAAACAAAATACAACACTGAAGTAGTCCTACTGGAATTAACTCAGTTGTACCAGGGAATTAATCGCTTGAAGAGTGCTGACAGTCTGAGGAAAGTTTTCTTTCCCCTTGACCCTGCACAGGGAGCCAATTGCTGCTGGAATTACATTGGCTTCCAGTCTGATCAACAGAATCCATGTGGTTAGTTCATCTTGACACAGAGCAAACTGGCTATAAGATTGTTGCCGCATATCCAGGAAACGCTTGCAAGACACAAGACCTGAGCGATCACTTGGGCTGCTCCTTTGGAGCTCTGCAGCCAAGTGACATCTATTGCACAAGAAACTTACGCAAGAGAATGTGTACCAGAAGAGAAACAACCAGTTTGTCAATCACTTGAATGTAACAATCAACATGACCCCCTCAACAGGATTCCTGTAAATAAAATGTGTGGGATTGGGAACAATTTTAATCAATGGGAGTTGTAAGAAACTAAAGATTTCTCTACAAGAAAGGACGAAATAGAATTAAATTTTGTTCTGTAAAGGAAAGAAATAATATCTTGATGTTATGTGGCAAATTCCAAAGACTTTTACAATATGCAGTCTGCTCTGGTAACATATAATTAGAAAGGATAGACCTATGCTTTTTTCCTTACTTCAGGATACACTTAAAGGAAATAGCTAAAAAAGCAAGTACAAAATAGGAGTGTCTCCAACATGAGGCATGAAAAACAAGCATGTTTAAGGCCTAAACTAGATAACTGAGATACAATTCCCTGTACTAATTCCCATTGCAAAATGATTTATCACCAAATTTTAAAAAATTAATCTATCAAAATCAACAAAAACAAGGGCTCGGTTTTTTGCATTTTTTAAAATGACATTTAGCAAGCTGGGGGAGCCACTTCAGATATTTTGATTTCTTACAGATAAATTTTGCTGTCAGGATAAAAGCCCCATACAGACATTCTACATTCTATAGCCAGCATGGGGGCGGGGCCATGGCTGCAGAGGCAGATCCGACCCCTCCATACATCTGATGTCCATGCATGCAGTAGAATGTGTACAATGTGCACACAGGCCTTCACACATAGTCTCCTCCCCCAACACATATAAGTGCTATTTGTGTAGCTGTTCCACTGTAGGAGTAAACAAGGGATGTGGGAAGAATGGGACTTGCCACCACAATTGCAGTTCCTCTCTCCACACTGAGATGAATCTCCTTAAACACCTTCTACATAGAACTGTCTATGAACGGCTGTAGATGAACATTGACATATGAAGTCTTGGGTCTGTGCTTTACTGATATTGATGCACATGTGGGCAGGTGCTGCTGTACTTGCATGGCTGAACTAATTCAATACTACAAAAGACCAGGGCTCTAGTCGGGAAAGAGTAATCATCATGCGAGCTCCGGAAGAGAACCTCTAGGGGGCGGGGCGGTCACGTGGTGAAGCCCCGCCCCCTTCTTTACCCCGCCCTCTGCTTCGATCCTCATTCCGTTTGGGAATGAGGATGAAGCAGGAGGGTAAGTAGCCGGGCCTTCTGACACACTTCCGGTGATGTCAGGGGGTGTGGCCTTCTGTCACTTCCGGTGATGTCAGGGGGCGTGGCATATGCAAATAAGTTATGCTAATGAGTTATGCTAATGAGCTCCGGCAGCTCTTTTTCTACAACAAGACCCCTGCAAAAGACAGACTTTGCCCTATACAAAGAGTAATCATCGTGCCGGGCAAGTGATCTATGAGTTGGCCACTATATAATTACCTCTCTAATGGATAGGTATTGATTATGTATTTTAAAGACAAATGCTGCAACAATTCACCCTGTGACGCTGATGCTGGTGTTTATCAATTAGCTAAATGGCCAACCCCACATATTGATTTGAAAAAAACATTTTTAAAAAAGTTGTTTGGGAAAGGAAATAACTTGAGGACAGAAGGATTTCTTGAAGCCCACATAAAGCACCTCAACAATAGTGAATTTTGTCACAGCATTGAGTACTGAAACTTAGGAAATGGCCTCCAGTATTTGCCATTTAAAGGATGCTACTCCCTGATGTTTAATGCCCTGTGCATTTGACAGGCCCTTGGCATGAAGACACAAATGCAGCTTTCAAACAATTGCTGGTAGAAATGTCCATCTAGTTTGAAACAGACCCTGTTACCCCCACCCCTTTGTCAGGGCTAATTTTGGGCAGGAACGCACAGGAACGGAGTTCCGGCTGGCTCCCGAGTTGGCCACGCCCAGCAGGAACTAATTAGCATAATAGGCCATGCCCAACAGCAGAAACTCATTAGGATTGGCTACATTAGGGGTGTGTGGCCTAATATGCAAAGAAGTTGCTGCTACAAAAAAAGCCCTGGGTTTTGACAATAAACAAAGTAAACAGAATGAGAAGCAAAAGGTGGGTGTGGCTGGATGACCACACTTCAGGTAACATGGGGTGTGGCGTAATAGGCTAATGAGCTGTGATGTTGGGGTGTGGCCTAATATGCTAATGAGTTTATGCTATTGGGTGTGGCCTATTATGCTAATGAGTTCCTGCTGGGCTTTTTCTACAAAAAAAGAACTGCTCTTTGTCACTTGATATGGCAGTTGCAACAGTTTTTCACATGATGTATTTCAAGTTGGATATAAGCTCTGTGTAGAAATCAGCATATTCTTTATGTAGCTGTTTGCCACATGAAGATGTCGTGGGAATGTGAGGTGGCATCTAGTGCTGATATGAACATGATTAGAGCCCTACATGAACCAGGGTTGGTTTAAGTATGGTTTTCCCAAGGCAACCTTTTTTCAACGCTTATTTCTCAGCCACAGTCAGCTTTGTTATGACTATGAGCTCAATCTGGATGTTATGGAAGAATCTTCAGGAGTGCTCTAGCATAGCCAAAAATTCTAAACGCAAAATGGAAGTGAGGCTGGGATGGCCCCGCTACACATTACAAAGTCTTGGTGTTTGTTGGTGGGTGACATGAGAACTTTGTATCAGACTGAGATGGGAGTTTTGTGGCTCCTCAGATACATGCCAGTCCTCTTCTGCTTGTTTTTGTGCCATTAAATTGCCCCATGGAGCCACTGGTGACTTGTGAAAACCGTAGCTATGTAAGCAACAAGATTTTTGCAATAGAGCTGATAGCAACTCCCGAGGAAAGTTTGACAATGCAAAAATAGGTTGGGTGCTTAGAAGGCTGAAGCTGCTTCTCCTCATGCACCACCATCACAAGCAGAAAAGGGCAGAAAACTCCCAACACACAATGGATAACAAGGTCCTTCTGTCATCCGTCAACAAATATGAGGACTTTTCAACCTTAGCCATGGTGCCATAAAGCCCACAGTATCACCTGACCCATTCAGTCCTACTGAATAGAGGATGCCAGTCCTGAAGACACTTCTTATATATGCTCTATAAGCATGTCGTGCCAGAGAAGCCTGAATTGGCTCTGTGATGCTCCATGGACCAGATTTACCAATGATAAGGTGAGCCCCAGTCCAATACACAAATTACAGATGAGAGTGGTCTACCAGAATTCCTGTACATGGTGGATTTCATTTGAAGATAACCACTTTTGCATAACTCAAAAGAGAAATTAGAACAATGAAACCAAACCATGGATGTTATCATCCCAATCTTTCTTTATGAGTAAAAAGTATTAAAACAGAAACTGCTTCCTCTGCAATCTAACCACTGAAAATTCAACTGTATGTTGGAAAAGTCTTGTAATTATGGTAGGAATGAACTGACTACTCCTATCTGTACAGTTAACAGGTGACAAACGCTGGATCGGTGTCAGTAAACCAGGTGAGTGCTAAAGGAGAAGTTGTTTCAGTGCTTTCTGAAATGATCACCTCTTCACGCCCATATTTACAAAGATCATTTACGGGTTGGTATTTCCTCCCATTTAACTCACAGATTTTCAAACAGGATGACAAGATTATATGCAAGAATGAGAAGAACTTGACAAAAACAGAGCGGCAACCCCTTGTATCCTTTACAGCTCTATTTACCTGTGGACAGCAGGCAAATACACACCACGTCAAAGGCTTCTTTGCTTTATCACTCAGTTGGTTTTTATTTGAAATATTCTGAGGGGAAAAGTTCTAAGGGATAAAATACAGTCCAGCCCTTTTTGTTGCTTAAATTCTTTATCCAATGTTTTATAATCCAGTCACATCTCCCCGTGACTGCTCTGAATATTCTTAAGTGAGAAAGGAGTGAGTAGTGATCAAGGCCTTTCCTGGATCTCCATCCCTTCTATGGTATCAGTGCAGTGCTTTTTATTTCCATCAGATTGGCCCTATGAGGCAATCACAATGTTGTTGTTATACTTTTGTGAGAGCTTATTTAGTGCAACAGCTGAGAGACTGAACTGTGGACTGGGAAGTCCCTGGTTCAGATCTCAGTCTCTAGCTTCAGACCAGCCAGGAGGGAAAGCAAGCCAGTGTGGGCTCCACCTGAGCCCACTGACTTCAATGGACTTAGAAGGGTGTAACTCTGCTCAAGATTGCATTATTAAGTTACTTTCACCTCAGTATCCAGCCTTCATATCCATCTCATCAGCAGTACAATAATGATAACAATATGCCCTAGCATACAGTGTCATCATAACTGAGATAAAGGATGTGAAATATTTGGAACAATCACAAGTCATAAAAAATACTATGTGTTGTGCTTCATAATAATCCTGCATAATCATATGAATAATTTCTGTTCATGAATCCATCTTTGCATTAATTCAAGGAGCAATGAGTAGCAAAAACAGCATAGCAAATTTGCTTTAATGATGTGTTGCTGTTGTTTTGGTTGGTTTTAATGGTTTTTTAAAATGTACTTTTATAATATATGTTTTCATTTGTAAAGTAACATGTAAACTAACACTAAAACCAGCTTTTAAAAAGTGCACTGTACAGCCTAATGGGAATGATTAATCTTCTATTTAAACCATGGGTGTATATGGGGTTTGCAGCACAAAAAGAAAGAACATCCTTGCAAACTGTTCTGCCTCTGCTCTCTGAGTTTCCCCCTCTCTTTCAAGTCCGTTCCCACGGTTGTCTTTGCACATCTTCTTCCATGCTGTTCTTTACACTGAGATTCCTTTCCCTTCTCCTAGAGCACCAAAGATCACTTCAGTCAATTCCCTATTGAAAATGCACTCCTTCTGGCAAGCTTGCTAGTATTAATCCACCACAGAGAAAACTCTTCTTGTAATACAGTAACATCAGGCCAAATGGTGCCCTTCTGTACTCTCGTCTGACATTATTCTACATTAAGGACAACAGATTTGGTTCCAAGGAAACCACAAGCAGAATCTTCTTGGATTTTCATTTTTAAAGGACTGTATAAGGCAGACACAGTCCTCTTCCCTGTCAGTTCTTTTGGACTTCTAAGCAGCGTTCAGCACTAGGGATGGACACAAATGGGGAAAAAAGTGGTTCGGTTCATGGTTCGTGCTGAGTCCTGAACTGAACCCGATTCAAAATGGCTTCTGATGAACTAAACCAGTTTGGTAAGTTCGGGACATGGTAGAATGGCCCCCCGTGCAGGAAAAGCCCTCTGTACAAAAAGCAGCCCAGTGAGGGTTGTAAAATGGTAGAGAGAACAGTCGCAATTCCTCGTCCCTTGTGCTGCCCTGCTTTTACACTATGCCACGAGGCCACGCTGCAGCAGAATTGCCATGGACATGCCCTTGCCATCAGCCAGCTACACTTTCCCTCCACTGCCCCTTAGGGAGCCAACTAGCATTGCTGCCCCTGCACCACAGCTGGCCACAGCAGCATGGGTGTGGTTTAGGATTGCTCTTTTAATCTAGGTTCTGCCTGAAAATACCATTGTGGCTATCACCACAAGAAACACGTTTTAGAAAAGAAATGACGGGTTCACATAAATGGTTAACATATCATGATGTGTTAAAATTGCGACAAGGTGAATACAAATTAAAATCTAGAGAAGATTTTAAAAGGCCATACTTGCCACTGGTTTATGTATTTGCAAATCTTGGAAAGGTTCAAAGCTGATAGAAGGTATCATGATTTTAAGCAATCAAAGTCTGAATTTGAAACAGAATTATGTACAAACTAGGAATAAGGCCCATTATGGAAATAAATACAACGAGCTCTAGAAAGAAGCTCTGGGAGAGTGCCAAGGCCTTGGGCACTCAGCATCAATTTGCTGTGGCAACCTTAGCAGGGTATAATGACACAAAGTCCACCATTTTCTCCAGAGGAACTGATCTCTGCTACCTTTCTCTTTAGGGAACTTTTTTCCATTTTTCAGGTCTCAGGAAAATAATCCAATTTTTTTTTTAAAATCAAATGTCATTTCCAATTGTTTTTCTAAATGTCAGATATGCCACATGTGACTCTGAAGCCCATCTTATTAGAAGATGATTGATAGAATATAAAAAAAGCATTTCAAAGCCTCAAGGCAGCCATTCTACCTTAAATATGTCACAGTGGGGTCAAAATTACCCACTTTCAATTGCTCCAACAAAACAGATGTGGATTTTAAGATGAAACAGTTCATTTTTAACATACTAAGAAGTAATAAGCAGGAATGACCATATCCCAGCAGCTGAACCTCAAGGGGGTCTGTTTGAATGCCTTATCAGCAGCCAACAGTCAACATGGCATCAACCATACAGTCATCAACAGCTTTTGGATGGATGCCTTGGATTCAGGACTCAAGTTTCTCCTTCAGCGTGGACTGTATCATTTAGTTAATTGATCTATCAACATTTCCTAAGAGAGAAAAATACTGGGGTGAGAGAGAGAAAAATACTTCAGCGTGGACTGTATCATTTAGTTAATTGATCTATCAACATTTCCTAAGAGAGAAAAATACTGTGGTAAGAGGGTAAACAAGCTCTATCATTCATCAGGTCAACCATTAAGACACTGATAGGTAAAGCAAGCCTTCAAAGACGTGTCTAAGTCCTTTCAGCTTTACGTTTCCAGGGATAATTGGTGCTCTGAACAAAGGAGAATTTGAACAGTTAATGGAAAAACATGCAAAAAGAAATCCTGGTGATGTCTTTGTGGATGATGTCATATCCTTGATCATATCTTCCGAACATGTGACTAACATTCCAGGGTGCCCATGAATCCACTTGTTGGTGATTACCATGTGGTAAAGGTCCTGAATATGAGCAGAATGTAAAGCACACCAATATTTCCTCATAAGTGGTCCAGATTCTAGACCAAGATGTTTTTATCCATCACTTTCATATTCCTTCAGGAAAGCTGTCCTTCACTTTCCTGCTATGTAATTCATATGAAATTTTTCATGATAAGCATGTTCATGAATACTGTTACATATACAAAGTGGAAGAGGGATGGATATTCAAAGAGCAGTGGAAGACCCTAGCTAGTAAATTAACACAACTATGCAACATGGGCACAAAATCAGGCAAAAGTATCGATCACACTTGTAGCCAGGAAAAAAATGGTGAAGGTCCCAGTCACATGGACAATTTGCCTCGGGAGAGGCACGACTGCTGGGTGGATTAAACAGGCGTGATCATACGGAAATATCTGGGAAGCGTCGCTCGCCCGTCCCCAGCCTGTAGCTTACCGCCGAAGATCCAGAGTTAAAAAGTACCACCCACGAGCTACTAGCAAACGATCATCTCCGTCTGATCACCCCAGCGTGCTCTTTTTGCCCCGTTGAAGCACTGCAAGAACCATGCGCTGATGAAAACAACGTGGTTTGCCGCTGTCGCGTCTGATCAGGTTGCAGCGGCTCAAATTGTGACAGCGCTAATAGCCACGCCTCCGTCCCACGTTATCTGGCCCGTGTGATCGGGGCTGAAGATATGCATATAGTGGTTAAGGCAGATTAAAGTGGTATTCTCACCCCCTGTGTAATGAAATCTTACTCTCAGATTCCACACGGGATTTGTAAATGTGATGTGCTTATCAGAGGAACTGTGTGCACACAGCTTTCCATACTGACATGATACAACTATGAACCAGTGTTCAAAGGGAAGAGGAAGGTGTGACCTCTGAGGATGATTGGAAATGATACAGACTATATAGAGACATTCAGAAGCCTGCAAGGTTCACTTCTGTTGAAAGAAACTGTGGCTATAGTAGGGAGCTTTGTGCAAGTCTTCCATGGACAGAAAGGAAACTGTGTGAACACAGCTGGTTACAAGATATTTAACAACAATTACAGAATGAGTGACAAACATACCTCTGTAGAAATCATCCAAGGAACAAAAGGAAATTCTTTGCTACTGTGCAAATCAGGTCTGACTATATATATATATATTGCTTAGCACTTGTACAAAAGGAACAAAAGGAACACTTGAACAAAAGGAAATTCCTTGTTACTGTGCAAATCAGGTCTGATTATATATATATATCGCTTAGCACTTGTAAGTACATTTGCTCCAGGAGTGGCTGTTAGGGTTCTGGTGCATTTTATCTGCTGTTATTACATAGTGCCAAATCCAATATATTGCAGATCCTTTCCATATGTAAATTTAGATTTCATTGCTATGAGAAAACTGTGCACAAACTAGAAATGAGATTATTGCATCTGAAGGACAATGTGGGTAGTATTCTGAGAAGGGACAGTAATAGCACATGTGATTTACATGTGATCATTTATAAATCTTAAGTGGCAATCAGTGCGACTATAAACAAGGCCATTCCATAAGCATGGGGGCTTAGATCTGTAGAGTGCACCATCTAATCTGTCAGCACTGTGAGCACTTTATTGTTAACTGTTATTCTATTGTGTGATATGAATTAGTATGTATTTTATGGAGTTTTAAATGTTTATGGTTATGCCAATTAGGTACATTGTACCGCTCTTGTTAGCTGCCCTGATCCTGTTCGCAGGATGGGTGGGGTATAAATATAATAAATAAATAAATAAATAAATAAATAAAAGTCTGATTAATATGGCACTGTGTAAATCTTAATTAAATATGGCAAAAGTCCAGATGAAAATGCTGAGAATGATTGCGAGGTAGAAATTTGAGGGACAGATTTGTTTCATTTATTATCAAATGTTAATCAGTAGCTAAGGATATTAACAAATGAATAAAATACACCTTCTGCCTTATTAGTAGCATCAAAGCAAACCATTGATTAGAAAGTTTCTGCCTTTCATTATTTCCCCCATCATTTGGCATCACTGACTCTCATACAGATGGCAGCCATCATAGTTCTTGGGCCAAGAAAGAAAGCTAGCGAGCTTTCTGACCTATTTATGTGCTTGAGTCTCAATGTAGCCCATGAAGGCTTTGTCTGCCATATCAACATGGCTGTCTGCACAAGGCCGCAAAAAGGCACGTGAGCTCTGCCCACATGCCAAGAAGTGCCAAGAGCTGCACCTTTTACTGTCCTTTCCATAAAACATTGCAAAAGCAAAAGTCAATGGATAGCTGATGTTAACAAGCGCTGTAACCACAGCGACATTTCAGTCCTGAATCAGCAAACCCTGGCCAAAGGAGCTCAGCTGCTGTAAATGAAATTATTTTCTAAAGAGTGGAGTAAATCTAAGCAAAGGTCAGTCAGCTCAGGCCATTAATGATAAGCCTCTACCTTCATGCTCCTGTAATATCTATAGTTATCTAGGAGGTCATGTCATGGCTAATGCCTCCCTGTTGGATGAAGGCAACCACAAGTCCCCTTTAAATCAAATTAGCGCTGATGATTACATCACTAAATCATGGGAAAGGCTCTCCGAGTGCTCTCATCGGAAAGGCTAATTTCATTTGGACTGTGCTGCTTTCAAAATAGTCCTATTTGTCTTGGGGTATGGAGGCCAATAAATATTCAGAGTTGGGGTTTTTTTCCCCCAGCACAATGGGACAGAAACAGTTAATTCTTTATCGCTTAGCACTTGTAAGTACATTTGCTCCAGGAGTGGCTGTTAGGGTTCTGGTGCATTTTATCTGCTGTTATTACATAGTGCCAAATCCAATATATTGCAGATCCTTTCCATATGTAAAGGAATTATTTTGAGGCTCAGAAGATTAAGCAGGACTAAAGAGGCCATGTTGCCCCACTGGAAAGCGGCTATAGATTTTTTTTTTTTTTTTTTGCAGGATACTGTATTATTATTTTTAACAAAGGTGTTGGGGGGGGAGTCTGAACCCCTCCCATTACATATCATTCCATTCCAGTCTTCTGCCTTCTAACACAAAAGCAAGAACAATATAAATTACTTCTTAAAGCTTTCAAAGGGATAACCGTATCAGTCTGTATCAGGAAAACCAAAGTCTGGGGCAGTGATGGCCAAGTTCTGCCACTTTTAAGTCATCCACAATTACTGTGTCTTTGGGAACAGTTTTTATCTTAAGGTTAATGGCACTGCTATGGATCTCTACACCATTCCACTGTTCACCTTGGCCCTACTCCAGATCTTTCAATAACATCTTCATAATTTGTCCCCATGGAAAGGAAGCCTTTGAGAAATTCCACAGGGACTTTAATTTCCACCCTATCACCCACCTAAGCCTGGACCACTCTACCATTAGGTTCACTTTATGGATCTTACTGCACAACTGCCTAATGGATATATAGAAGCACATTCTACTGGAAACTCATGGATCACCATATATCTACAAGCTTTCGGCTACTGTCCTGAGCACTCTCCATTGCCTGTCAGTGCCACCAAGTTCTGCAATACAATTGCATTTGCTCCTTGTAGTAACACCTGGAGGATATGTACAAAGCATTCGCAGTACCACAAGATTCCTTTTTAGTTTCCCCTAAGTATTTTAATTGCAAGATATTTTTAATATAAGATCTTTGCGAGATTGCTGTAAGATTTCTTTTTACTATTGTCACCTCTGGAACTTCTGGGAGGTCATGCCAGGATTAGACTGTTAATGTAGAAAGTATGTATTTGCAGTATTTACCCAAATGCAAGCCTAGTTTTTCCCCCAGGTATGCTGTCAAAAAAAAGAGGGGGTAATCTTACATTTGCATACAAGTTACAGTTATGCCCTATAATAATTACTTTTGTGTGTATATAACATTTTTTAAAATAGTTTATTTATCTATTTTCCAAAACAAAATTACAAAAAAACAAATTCTTAATATAGAGTATACTTTGGAGATTCTTTACACATTTTTTTCCATCCATTTATCTAGTTTCTGCCAGCTTTTTAAAAACACATATTCTTCTTTTGCCAACGGTATCATATTAAGTTTATCAATTTCTTTAATTTCCATAATTTTTGTAATCAACTCTTCTCTACCTGGTATTTTTTTCTGATTTCCAGCATTTAGCTAAAAGAATTCTAGAAATAGTAAGTATATACAGTATCACACACAAATCGTTATATTTAATCCCTTCTGGTAACATATTAAGCAGATATATTTCTGGTTCTAGCTTCAGATCTATTTCTACTATTAGTTGCATTTTGAAGGGGTCATCTTACATTCAGGGACATCTTCCTTTTGAGTAAATATGAGATTACATTTGTATTGTGACTTTGCTCCAAGGAGCTCAGCAGGGTATAAGAACTGCATCCTTTCATTGGCCAACATTAGTACAAATTTTATTACATCTCAGCCTGCTTTCTGTCAAATTTGCTCAGGCCAGCACACTGAAAGAGCTCCCAATTTAATCCCCTACACAACCCTGTGATACAGGTTAGATTGAGAAAAGTGACTGATCTGCAGCCACAGGCTGCTGTTTCTGACTGTTCAATTCTCAGCATGTTTACTGAGAAAAAAAGTTGTTTTGGGTTCAATAGGACTGACTTGCAAAGATGAACCACAAAACGGCATTGGCATCTTTATTTTTTCCACTACAGCAGGGAACAACAGAAATAAATCAAAACTGCCAAATGCATATAATGGAATAGCCCCAAGTGCCGGGTTTCCTCCTTGTAAGATCATTCATTTGGCTGTGGTAACCTTAGAGCACCTCCACATTTTATTCAGCAGGTAATGGCAGCAGGTATAGTAGTAGTACTCTGCTGTTTCCTGCATCAAACATGTAAAGTATGAATAAATGTTCATCCCTCAACCTCTGTGTACACGTGCCTGGAAAGCCTGCCTGGGTTTATTTACCAATATATACACAGGTGCATATTGTTCAAAACTAACAGTCCAATGATTAATCATTTAAAATTATTTTAAAATTATATACATTTTGTGCACAAGGCAGACTTCAGCCCATAACTTACTGAAAAAAAATCTAAACTCCATTTCCTCTGTGAGTAAATAAACAATAATATTCGTTTTACTAAGGCAGGCAGGCCGATAGATAGGTTGTAAGAAGAAGCACACAGATCAAGGGTCCTGTCACTGGTTATGTCAAGTCAAGTCAGCCTTTATTGGCGTAAATTATCAATACCATTTATACATTTAAAACCAGTTAAAACGCATATATACAATTCTAGAAGAACCTTTGACGCAGCTTTAAAGCCAAGCAGAGAAACTTAGCCACCTTCTCTGTGATGTCCGGAATGAAATCTCTTAAAAGTCTATTCACCTTAAGTGCATCAGAGCAAGCACCCATGCTGGTTAAAAGAGAGTGTAAGTAAGTGATCCTTAGGTCCATATACAAATTGCAGTGCAGGAGAACATGAGTGATAGATTCCACACATTTTGATCTGCAAGGGCAGTATCTGGCCAGATGAGAAACCTTGTTAAATCTGCCACTGGTTACATTTTATTTGTATTTTTATATGTTATACATGGTTTCTGTAAAGCAATTGAATGAAGACTTTTCTTAAAACGGTTGTTATAAAAATTCAGAGTCATTGGCCTGGGTCAGTTTTTGAGGAAGGAATGTTTGCAGTACCTCTTGAGAAGGTCAGGATTAGGTCAAAAAGACATCTGCTGGGGCCTTCTCAGAGAGGCGAGGCAAGAGGCAAGAGGAACACCAGAAGGTCCGTTGTTGGGTAAAAGTGCCTTGGCCTGTGCTTGGTAGAAACCTTCCAGTTGATAGAAAGGTTTTCATTATATAAAAAAAGGAGAGGCAGAGGTAAAATGGAGCACTAACCCAAGCTGAAGAAAACAAAGCCTATAAAAAGGTTAGAGAACACTGAAGGAGAGCTGGCTAGGGCAGAGCTGAGTCTTGCCAGCACCAGGTTGGGAAATACCTGGAGAGTTTGGGGGTGAAGCATGGGGAAGGAGTTCAGCGAGGTAGAATGCCATAGAGTCCTCAATATGTAACAAGTCCATTCACTAAAGCAACCATTTTCTCCAAGGGAACAGATCCAGGGCTATTTTGGGGCAGGAACGCACAGGAATGGCGTTCCGGCAGGCTTCAGAGTTGGCCACGCCCACTACAGCCATAACCTCTGCGTGTGTGGCTACAGAGGGAAGGGGCGCCCGGGCAAGCCAAGGGAAGGCAGTTTAAACTGCCTCCCCTCCAAAGTCCAGCTTGCCCAGGCTCCCCACAGCTACGGGGTGCCCGGACAAGCCAAGGGGAAGCATGGGGTTGTGGCCTAGTATGCTAATGAGCTGTGCTGTCATGGGTGTGGCCTAATATGCTAATGAGTTTCTGCTGTTGGGTGTGGCCTATTATGCTAATGAGTTCCTGCTGGGCTTTTTCTACAAAAAAGCCCTGAACAGATCTCTGTAATCTGGAAGGACTCCGGGTCGAGGGTTGCCATCTCTGGGTTGGGAAATACCTGGATTTTTTGCAGGTGGAGCCTGAGAAGGGTGGCATTTGGGGAGAGACTTCAGTGGGGTATCATGCCAAAGAGTCCACCTTCCAAAGTGGCCATTTCCTCAGGGTGAACTGATCTCTGTTGCCTGAGATCAGTTGTAATCCCCGGAGTTCTCCAGCTACCACCTGGGATTTGGCAATCCTAACCAGGCCCCTAAGGGAGAGTGGAGGAGAACCTGTACCTAGGCAGCTTACAAACAGCCTGCAGTGCCTAACGTGTATCAGGCCTTTAAGGTCTATCTCAGAGTTAAGCCCAAGTGAGCAAAACCTCCACAGCTTCTACTTGTAAAGCAGTCAGTAGACCAGTAAACAAAAACGGGGTGGCGATTCGGGTTATACTTCAGTTGAGCCTCAATGGCCCTGCCAGTGCCACAATCCATGAGGCAGCTGCAAGAGGAGCCAGTCCCAGCCAAGGTGGGGCAGAGCTCTCAGAGCACCCGCCTCCCCAGCTGATCCTGGGCTGGCTCCTTTTGCGGCTCTGTTTACACCAGCTACAAGAGGAGCCAGCCCCAGCCAAGCTCACAGTGAGGTCACCCGGAAGGAATTTAAAGGGACTGCAACACTGATAAGAGATTTTCTGGGTTGTTGGTTTTTTTGCTCAGATTTAACTGAACGCACACCCCTAATCGTAACCTTCACAGAAGTTAATTCATTTTCAGATGAGCAGATGTCTTCAATGAGCAATCAGCAAGGAACAATCTATTCGGGGGCTGAAAGACGTCTTTAAAGAATCGCTACTTGCCCACCTGAACATGAGACGAAGGTGACCCTTCAGCAACCTGTCAAACAATAAACAGTGTTAATACAACCATTCAGCATCCTCATTATTTGGCAATTTGTTCTTTTCAGAGTGAAGGGAAAGGAAAAGGAGGGGTCCACCTGTCACACAATAAAGATCCAGTGATCTTCTCCCATAACTTTTCTGCCTCCTGAATGAAGAGGAAAATTAGTAACAAGATATATGTTGATGCTTTCTAAAACTACCCCTTTATATACTGCATTTTCCCTTCCCATGTTGACTTAGCACCTTTCCAGACAATTGTTTTTCACACCATCCATGTCCACAGTTGTTACTCATTTGGATACAGACATCTTTTCTCAAGGTCAGACTTCTATTTGACATCTAGGTAGTGAATCAAAATGTCACGCACTTCTGTGAAAAGCACTGCCATTTGTCTAGCTCTGACAGGCAGAGAAATCTCAAGTGTCCCTGTAACCCAGAGGTTTCCCTAGTTTAAAAAACCAGCTTGGCCAGAGGTGACAGTTGGACCAAAAGAAAAGCATCCGTATCATAAGAACTGAAAGCCTTCTTGAACCATTTTCAACCCTGTTAAAAAGTATTGCCTGTGTCCAGATATATTTTCCTGCAAGAGCCAATCTTTATTTAGGCATTCCTTTTTGGGTTCTCTTCTTAAAGAGGACAGTCCCCAGTAGTACCCAGAAATGGGCTCTCACTGGTTACCATTTGTGTTTTGGGTGTACCTGGGGGCCAGGTTTCTACACACTGGAAACTACAGGGGTGTGTTTTGTTTTCTGAATGTATACTCTTCTTCTCAGGAGCCCCTTTTTGGGGGGGCGGGGGGGACGAGACCAGACATTTTTTCCAGTTTTTGTTTTATACACCAAACACACACTTCAAACCACATTATTTTTGTAACGGGGAAAACTGTGAATGGTGCAGTATGAAGTGTGGAAAAGTCAATGGTTCTCAGTGGATTTTATAGGCAGCCTCCTGGGTAAAGTTACTTCTGTAGTATGAGCCAGGAACTCTCAATTCCAATTAGTGGTGCGGCAGACTTCACATCAAACTTGCTTGACAAGTGAACATACTCAAATCTTCTTGCCTTCCTGTTCTTCACCTTGAGCACCTGTCAAACAGCTTTGTGGCTGCATAGCAGCTTTAGGCTGCGGTCACACACACGAAAAACCATAATCTCCTTTCAATCCACTTTCAATGCACTTTTGAATTGGATTTTGCTAGTCCACACAGTAAAAATCCAGTTGGAAAGTGCATTGAAAGCGGATTATTTCGTGTGTGTGACCGCAGCCTTAGTAAAAGAGTTCCATTTCCTTCTGCCTTGCAATCACTTCTGCATATACACAGTATGTGAAATCAATTGTACCTAAAGGTCATGGATGGGCAGGTAATTAAATGATGCACATGATGGAACTTTGACTTCCATAGGTCTGTGTGAAAGTGTACATGTATGAAATTACGTCAATAGCACAGACTGAAATGAACAACAAAGAATAAGACTTTTTAAAAAATGTTATAAATAATGACCTGACTGGCTCAATCTTTATTTAAACAACTGGTTTCATAACAGTGTGGAGCAATGGACATTATTGCTGGGAGGGAAAATTAGGATGCCCATTGGGCAGTGTGAACATGCATATATGGAATGCTGCCAGTTGCGCTGCACTGTACTGTTTGAATGTGCAGCAAGTAACCCTTTGAACAGACTGAAGCTGTTCATGAACAAGTGAACTGCCTAACAAAGTACTGGCTCCTTTCTCATGACCAGTGAGCAGAACATAACTAAACTGGTGGGAGTTCAGATTCAGGTGGGTAGCTGTGTTGGTCTGAAGCAGCAGCACAAAGTTTGAATCTAGTGGCACCTTTAAGACTAATAAAGTTTTATTCACAGTATAAGCTTTCATGTGCATGAAGAAGTGTGCATGCACACAGAAGCTTATACCTTGAATAAAACTTCAAAAGAAATGTATCCATGATCGCTAGGGGTTTTTTATGTGAAGGATAATCAGTTTGTCCACACAGCCATGAGAGTTTTCAGTGCCAGAGTTGTATCCCAATTACTTTTTTTTCAAATAAGTGTTTTTTATTAACCAGTGAGCAGAACATAACTAAACTGGTGGGAGTTCAGATTCAGGTGGGTAGCCATGTTGGTCTGAAGCAGCAGAACAAAGTTTGAATCTAGTGGCACCTTTAAGACTAACAAAGTTTTATTCACAGTATAAGCTTTCATGTGCATGAAGAAGTGTGCAAGCACACAAAAGCTTATACCGAATAAAACTTCAAAAGAAGTGTGTCCATGATTGCTAGGGGTTTTTTATGTGAAGGGTAATCAATTTGTCCACACAACCATGAGAGTTTTCAATGCCAGAGTTGTATCCCAATTACTTTATGATATCCCTATCTGGATCAACATGTTTAGTAGATCCAGGCCATATTTTTACGGTGTATCCTTGGAGTCCCAAACTGTGTAGCTTATGTGGCCATGTTCCTGGAGACAGGGCATGGTCTTCTTATGACTAGAGCTTGGCTTTCGACACTGAAATTTTGGTTACATCTCCATTACAGGCCAGGGCCTAGTAGTTATATCTTCCTGATGCTGTCAGATTCATTTGCATCTAACTGACTTCATTCAACTTGAGAAAAATACAGTCAATTGGACTCCCTTTTTATGTTAGATGAGCTTCAGGTATTTAAATCTCTGAGATAGAGACTCCTCAACTCTGGTCTCTTGCAGGTAAAACTTGTTCCCCTCTGCAGTTTACTATAACACTAAGACAGGGGCTTCCAGCTGCCTATTTTACACAGCTTACAGCCACACAATGACATTGTGTCTTTATGCTTGCATGATTCAATGTCTTCCTGTCAGCGGTTCTTCACTGGAGATTCGCAAATCTGACTTACCACGAAAGAATCTGCCCAAGCAGTAGTAGGGAACCAGAATCGATTGCTCATATTTTGCTTCGATGTGAATTTTATATCAAAATATGGGGTGTCTTAATGAGCCTGGAGCTGCGATGGCTCAAGTGGTTAAGACGCTGAACTGCAGGCTGTGGAAGGTCAGTAGTTCAGCAGTTCAAGACCCGGGTGCCGCAAGACGGGGTGAGCTCCTGTCTCTAGTTCCAGCTCCTGCCAACCTAGCAGTTCGAAAGCAAGAAATTGCAAGTAGATAAATAGGTACCACTTCGGTGGGAAGGTAACAGCGTTCCGTGCGCCTTGGTGTTTAGTCATGCCGGCCACATGACCACGGAAACGTCTTCGGACAGCGCTGGCTCTTCGGCTTTGAAACGGAGATGAGCACCGCAACCCTAGAGTCGGATTCGACTGGCTTTCGAGCAAGGGAACCTTTACCTTTACCTTTTAATGAGCCCTATTTGGCATAACAGGCATAGCCTCCCAGAAGTGAGGCTTGTTTCCCTTCTCTTCTCGGATCAGTGTTCCCATATCCCCCTCTCAGTAGTGAGGTTTCTCCTGATTGCTATGAGGATGAGGGAATATAAGATTAAAGTTCCAGAGAGATGATTGATTTTTTTTAAAAAATTGCACTCTGTATATTTAAATACTGGTTTTGATTGATTTTAATTTATGCCAATAAAGGCCCTGACTGACTGTTGGTCTTAAAGATGCCACTGGACTCAAACTTTGTTCTGGTGCGAGTTCAGGCATCTGTAGTTCAAATCTGACCTTGGCTATAAACTTACTGGGAAGACACTGTTTTCTCAGCCTAAGTGTCAAACCAGATGTGATGCTCATACCTGTGTTCTTTCCCTCATGCATCACATTGGAAGTCAGGAGGGGCATTATGATGGCGTAGTCCCAAGCAGAATTAAACCTTTCTAACTTCGCTGACAAATAAGTGGGTGCTAGAGCAAGTCAAGGCTGAACTCTCCCCTAGGAGCTAAAATGACTAAACTGAGGCTATCATACCTTGGTCACATTATGAGAAGATACGAGTCTCTGGAATGGAAAATAACGCTAGGAAAAGTTGAAGGCAGCAGGAAAAGAGGAAAACCCAACCTGAGATGGACGGACTCAATTGAGGAAGCCATGAGGGCCCTCAGTTTGCAAGACCTGAGCAAGGCCGTTAATGATAGGATGTTTTGGAGGCCATGTTAGAAGTGACTTGACAGCACTTAACATGCACAGGCACGCACAATTTCGCTGAAGTTGGTGTGCTTAGAAGGGTATCTCTGCTTAGGGTTGCACTGCAGATTATTTATTTATTTTATTTATTAGTTAGACTTATATCCCGCCCTCCCCCGTGGGGCTCAGGGCGGCTAACAGATTGCTGTATAGGCATGGGAGAAAGGGGTTAAAAACAACTCCCCTGATCTTTAAAGCAGCCATGGAAAATCCTAATTATGGACCTCTCCCCTCATGTCTAATTCGACCCTAGGCCCCCCCATCTGCAATATGGGGATGGTAACCAGGGGTCATTTCCTGCAGGAGCGCACAGGAGTGGAGCTCCGGCAGTAAAGATCCCAGATGCAACAAGCCCTACCCCCTGCTCCCAGCAGCCCTCAGTCAGAGCAAGAAGCAGCCAGGTAAGTTGCAGAGCTCCCCCCCAGCCCCCCGGTCCAAAACAGTCCAGTGGCACCTGTAAGACCAAGCTCTATTCAGGCACAAGCTCTCCGTCCTCTGCGAGGACAGATCTGCATGTTCCCCCCCCCCAAAAAAAATAGCTAGCAATCCAAAACAGTCCAGTGGAGCCTGAGCGGTGAGTGTTGCCTTCTGACACACTTCCGTTGATGTCAGGGGGGGTGACATATGCAAATAAGTTATGCTAATGAGTTATGCTAATGAGCTCCTGCACCTCTTTTTCTATGAAATGACCCCTGATGGTAACACTTGTCCTTCTTCACAAGTCCATATTGTATTGGCCTACCCTGCAGACTAGTACATTACAAGGACTGAGATAATGTCCATAAAGTTCTTGAAGTGGTGTGCAAATATTAAATATTATAATACAGGCAAGCTGCACAGTATTTACAGCCATATATGTATGATACATGCGTGTGGCTGATACGTAGGCATAGGTTCACATATCATGGCAGCAAAAGAACTAGCATGAGAATAGATATAAAAATTAGGGTTTTGTTTGTTTTTGAGAGGGAATTTTAGAAGTGGCCCCATGGGTCTAGAGTACTGCTTTAGCCGTGCTTCCTTTCATGACACAAGCAAAATGTGAAGGAAGATCTACAGGAAATCAGGAAGAGCAAATATGGACTATGATGCACCCCATCCACTTCCCTCCCTCAGAGGCAAGATTTTCCTTCTGTTTCTACTTGTCCCTTCACTGACCCAGTAACGTGTTCTCTTCTCCTGCAAAGAAACTTTGGCTGTCTGCCCCTGTCAGTAAGATATATTTTGGCTATTTGCTCAGGACAGGAACCTGAGGGAAGGGATAGGTTTGTCCTTTAACTTAAACCCTTGAAAAGGGCACTTGAGCCCAGGCCTGGATAGCCCAGGCAAGCCCGATCTTGTCAGATCTTGGAAGCTAAGCAGGGTTGACTCTGGCAAGTACTTGGATGGGAGACCTCCTTGGAATACTAGCAGGTGAGAGGCAGGGGCAAGCTTTATTCAGCCACCTCTCTGAATATCCTCCAGGCCTCCAAGCAATGTTCCCCTCTAAGCTGTGTAGTGTTGTGAGCAAAAATTCTACCTTGTGAGCTTCTGGTATTAAAGTTATGAGTGAGCGATTTGGCTACTGCATACATTAGTTTGCTCTGGAGCCATCCTTCCTGAGCTAAGACAAAAATCTGTGAGCCGGAGGCTGAAATACTGTGAACTACCTCACACTAACTCAGTTTAGAGGGAACACTGCCCCCAAGTATGGTTCAGTCACCAGAGGTCACCATGACTTCCAGGTGCACACACACTCACATGAACACATGAACATATGAAAAATACAAAAAAAAACCCAACAACAACCCACCACCACCAAAAATGGCACTTGACACACTTTAAAATTAAAAAATAACAAAGGTTTTATTTAACATTGATGGGAAAGGTCAGATGAAATCAGGGGTTGAAATTGCTGAGGTAAAACCAATACAAGCACAGACTTTTGATGACAGCCTGTATTGTACTGAGTCTGATATATCAGGCTATTGAGAGGTTTTTAAGTTATTCACAGTTACTTTAAATCGTTATATTGAGAGGTTTTTGTTCCACTGTTTTCCCAAACACTCTAAAACACTTAATTTGTATAACCGGTGACTCTTTTGGTACCCATAAGGCTGGTACCCTCTTCCCAGTACCCAAACCCCTTCTCCTGGAACACCAGTACTCTTCTTGAGTTGTTAACTGACTTTTAAGACCTCTACAGGTAGTTTCTAATCACATCAGACAGGGATCTCTGTACTCCTCAGAGATAACTCTCCCTGTTTGACTGGGTAGGGAATTTATTCTCTCCCTAGAAAATCTATCCCCTTTCCTTTGGCCTGAATGGGAGTTTCCTTGCCAAACTTTCCTGCAGTTCTCTGTCTGTGTTCAAACTGCTCTCAGCTAATGCTGAATTCAGACTGTGTTCAATCAAGGCTGAAATCTGACTCTGTCAGCACTAAACCCTTTTTCTGTCAGGGCTAGTCTCAGATTATCTCAGTACACGTCTCTTCTCAGTTAAGGCAGGAATCTGACTGAATTTCCTCAGCATACAGCTCTCACAAGACTTTTTCTGCTCAGCTGATGCCAACCAATTAGATTGCTTGGAGCAGCCTGTCACTCAAGGCTTTCTGGCTTTGTGAAGCATTAACCCTTCACAATCCTTTAGTTGTATGTACTAAATTGCATAAGGACCAATTGCATAAGGAGTTGTTCTTTCCCCAACTCTTTCCCTAACTCTGTACAAAGGGCGACATGCCTTGCTTATTTCAAAAAGGTCTGAAAGCTCTTATTGCTCTTATTGCTTGAGAAAAAGGCCTTTCAGAGTATCCTGCACGTTTGCAAACATCTTCTGATAATTCCTGGTGTGACTCTCATTTCCTAGTTATTCATTGGCTTCTGTAAATCGGACTCTTTCATGATCGGTAGTTTAGCCTAAGGAAATCCTGAGAGAACAATGTGTGAATAAAATGCTTGTAGTTTCCCAACCAGTGACAAGACTCTTCAGTGCCACTGATGATAGCAGGAAAGCCTTATCTATGTGGCCAGTCCAGCGCAGAATTTGGCAGGCTTAAGGCCATTAAAATCAGTTGACTTGCGCACTTAACACTCTGCTAGATGACAGCCACTGGTTTTCCCCCTACCTGATCTCTCTGGAAGCCAACAGAAATGCAATCTACCTTTTTGTTTTGCTTTCTTCAGTTCCACTCTCCAGGGATGTTAGCATCTCTTTGGGGCATATATTGAGAGAGAGACAGAGACAGAGAGAGGAGTCAAGGGAAAGATTGCTGTTAGCTTGGGTCAGACTTCTAAAGGAAAGCCTTCCAGTTCAACATCCTTCCAGTTTCTTTTTGCCTCAACACAACTACCTGACGGACTTTGATTTGTGGTAGATTTCAGAATACTGGATCTTTTCAGAAGACACCCTGCACAATGATCAGATGTGGAGCATCTGCCTTTTTTTTAAAAAAAAAGGCCCAAACAGTAGGTTATTCAGAGAACCACTGCTGTAAAGTAGTATCCGTTTTTCTTCAGGAAGGCTTCCAAACGTGACTGCTTACATTTCAAAATATTATTCAGGTAATCATTAGGACTCCAGAACCAACAATTCTCCAGCTTAGCGCCTTCTAGCTATAAAAGCCCATACTCATCCACCAATCTGACTTTTTCTAAGCTCATCTTTGTTTTTGATCCGATAGCTGCGCCGTTTCTCTGAGGGGAAAATGAAATGGCATCGGCATGTCATTCCCATGCTAACTTGGCACCACCATCCCCTTTTGATGACAGCCTGCACTGTTTCCCAGGCCCCCTTCCCCTGCCTCCAGCTGCAGGGCCCAGATGCCAGGCTCAGGGTGGTAGGCTTCCCCCCCCCCCCAGCAATATCTAGGCTTGCTGTTGGCACCTTTGGCTACTGGGTAGGTTGCCCATGATGCAATAAAGAAATCAACTGACAGGAAGCGAGCATCCTCATTTTGATTTTAAGTCTCTTTTCTTGCTACCATAATTACACAAGGAAAGCAGCTGAATGGCAATTACACTGCAATTGCCTTTTAATTGGTCCATTCTGTTCTTGACAGTTCCTTATCTTTCTAATTAGTATCTACAATCAGAAATCTATTTATGTCTGACAGGAGTGCTAGTTCAGCAGAAGAGGGGGAGGAAGAAGAGGAGGAGGAGGTTGGCTTTATATCCCACCCTTCATTCCCCGAAGAAGTCTCAGAGTGGCTTACAATCATCTTCCCTTCCCCTCCCCACAACAGACACCCTGTGAGGTAGGTGGGGCTGAGAGAGCTCTGAGAGAACTGCTCTTGAGAGAACAGCTCTGAAAGAACTTGTAACTGACTCAAGGTCACACCAGCAGCTGCATGTGAAGGAGTGGGGTATGCAGAGAGAGAGGGGGAAGTCTTGGATCCTGGGGGAAATCTCACTGAGGGAGGGCATTTCCTTCACCAGAATTGGGACTTCCTCACTTGTCCCTCCTACTGCAGCCCAGAATGCTGTTCCTGGGGGACAGCTCCCCCAAGAAATAGCATGAGAAGAGGCAGAGGTCTGCAGTGGAAATGGGGCCTCCTTCCGCCAATGGGAATTCTTCTCTGGATCCAACCCAATATTTAGTAACCAAAGAGGAGTCTGAATATCTATCCCCTGTACAGGAAAAATACACATTTATACTGTCATTCTGAACGCATGTACTTAGATCCTGGAAGCAAGTCCCATTGATTTCAATGAAATGAAAAGTATAATGTGCTTAGAATCTCAGCTGCATATTTTGTAATGAATACCAGAATATTTATGTCTTGTAAAAATGTAGCTGCGCAAAAAGTGATTTGTCCTGCTTCAGCTACGTGCCAATTCAAAGAATAGAAAATGGGCCAGAAGAACCAGCCAGCTCTTCTCTAGTGGACAAGCAATTCCTATTTGCGTTGTTCTTACCCAATGTTGTCAGCCAGGATGCTTCCTTGCAGAACCTACCTGTTCAGAGAAAGGGAGCAAGCACTGAGCCTTCATATCAGATTCATGAACCTTAGATCCTATTTGTCAGGCTGGGCTCCTGCTAGTTGAACAGTGTTACCCTGCATGACCTTTTTGCACAGGGAGAGGTCTACAGGTGATGGCAGGGAGAGGCATCAAGCGGCACACAGTGTGTGATTTCAACCTGAAAGTTATGAAAAAGTGCACTGATAAGACAGAGTTGATACACACACTCAGAACACCAGAATACCCACCTTTCTCCCCCCCCCCCCCCCCACACCCCCGGGACCCCAC
>NW_015169801.1:485890-487841 GCF_001447785.1 Gekko japonicus | reverse complement strand
GTGGCAATTGCAACATGTGTCCCAGTCGTGAGTTCTTTACTTGCTTTGATAAAAGATTTATATTTCCTCTTGAAGTTCTGCAGAGTATAGGGTTCATCCCAACTTGAGAAGGGATGATTTGGAGCAGGGAATCAAAAAAGGCAGGGGAGAATTTAAGTGCTCTCCTCTTCAAATTGCCCCTCTCCCAGTAGAAGCTATCAGGGTTTTAAAATACATATTTTCATGTAATGCAAAATTAGGCCTTTACTTAGCACACTGCTGTCTATCTGGTACTTGTTCGGCTCATGCATGTTCATATAATGCAACTCCTCCCCATTCACAAAACTCATGGTGGTGAAGGATGAGTTTCTGCCAAAAATCCCCAAGAATATATGGAACTAGTTTGTATTAAAATCAGACTACTGGTCCATCTGGCTCAATATTGTCTACTTTGATTGGTTGTGGTTCTAGAAGGTCTCAGGAAGGGGAAAGTCTTTCCTAACACCAACTACCTTAGATTCTGCAGTCAAAGATGGCAGCTCAAGAAAGTTCAGAACTTGTTACAGATCTGACTACAAAATCCAGTGCTAGACCTATCTATCTTCCAGCAGTAGAGCTCCATACAGGGTTGCCAGCCTCCATGTGAGGCCTGGAGATCTCCCAGAATTAAAACTGTTCTCCAGACTACAGACAGAGATCAGTTCCCTGGGGGGAAACGGCTGCTTTGGAGGGTGGACTCCACTGCATTATTTGTTGTTGTTCAGTCACACAGTCGAGTCCGACTCTTCGCGACCCCATGGACTAGATCCCGCCGGGCCCTCCTGTCTTCCGCTGTCCTCTGAAGTTTGCTCAGTTTCATGTTCGTTGCATCGATGACACTGTCCAACCATCTCATCCTTTGCCGTCCCCGTCTTCTTTGACCTTCAATCTTTCCCAGCATCAGGGTCTTCTCCAGTGAGTGCTCCCTTCTCATTTGGTGGCCAAAGTATTTGAGCTTCATTTTCATTATCTGGCCTTCCAGCTCCACTGAATTCCCTCCTGTTCCTAAAGTCCACCAAATCTCCCAGAATCTCCCAAACCAGAATTGGCAACCCTAGCTCCATACACAAAAGAGGCATGAGGGTTTTGCCTTCTTCCCCCTATCCTTGTGACCTACATGGCTCTTAGTCCACATCGGCCCTGCATCCCCAGGAATAAACTTTCCCGGGGTCCGAAAGGACTGTTGGGGGAAGGTAAACATGGATAAGATCCATATCTGCCAGCACTTCCAGTTGATGGATCACTGGATCCAATCCAGTGTTTTCTGGAAAATTCTGTACTTATTTATTAGAAAGGGATTTGGGGGGAGAGTGAGATGCAGCATTTGATTGTTCTAATGATGACAAAGTGTTTGCCTTTTCAGAAGCTATGAATATCCTATAAACTCATTCATCACATGATGTCTGGGGAAGTCTGAGTCAGCCATGCGGCTTGCTCTGAGTAACTCCTCCGAACCACAAGATCCAGCACCTGCACGCTTAGTCTCCCTCAGCCCAAGGACTGTTTTCCTATAAACAAGCTACCATGAGTGCTCATACCAGGCTTCCTAAATGGCGGCAGGAGATGCATTTTTAGATGTCTGCTTTGAGGTGGTCATCTCAAGTGTACAATAGGGTGAGTGGGCATAAAAATTCAGTGCAAAAGAGGGGATGAAATTGGCCTAACAGAAGAATAACAGGAACATAAGTTTCAGGGAAGAAGAAGAAGAAGAAGAAGAAGAAGAAGAAGAAGAAGAAGAAGAAGAAGAAGAAGAAGAAGAAGAAGAAGAAGAAGAAGAAGAAGAAGAAGAAGAAGAAGAAGGAGAAGGAGAAGGAGAAGGAGAAGGAGAAGGAGAAGGAGGAGAAGGAGAAGGAGGAGGAGGAGGAGGAGAAGAAGAAGAAGAAGAAGAAGAAGAAGAAGAAGAAGAAGAAGAAGAAGAAGAAGAAGAAGAAGA
>NW_015169801.1:461674-483391 GCF_001447785.1 Gekko japonicus | reverse complement strand
GCCGCACCCCGATGTTACCAGAAGTGTGGTTATCCAGCCACACCCACCTTTTTCTTCTTATTCTGTTTACCTTGTTTGTTGTCCAAACCCAGGGCTTTTTTGTAGCAGGAACTCCTTTGCATGTTAGGCCACGCACCCCTAATGTAGCCAATCCTAATGAGTTTCTGCTGTTGGGTGTGGCCTATTATGCTAATGAGTTCCTGCTGGGCGTGGCCAACTTGGGAGCCAGCCAGAACTCCGTTCCTGTGCGTTCCTGCCCAAAAATAGCCCTGGAGACCACCAAGGAATACCAGGGTCATGACGCGGAGGCAGGCAATGGCAAACCACCTCTGAATGTCTCTTGCCTTGAAAACTTCACTGAGTCACCATAAGCCAGCTGTGACTGGACGGCACTTCCCACCACCAAACAAGACCCTAGAGCAGTGTTCCCTCTAATGTCTCTTGCCTTGAAAACTTCACTGAGTCACCATAAGCCAGCTGTGACTGGACGGCACTTCCCACCACCAAACAAGACCCTAGAGCAGTGTTCCCTCTAAGCTGAGTTAGTGTGAGCTAACTCACCATTTTTTAGCCTCCGGCTCACAGATTTTTGACTCAGCTCATGAAAGATGGCTCCAGAGCAAACTAATGTAGGCAGTAGCCAAATTGGCCGCTCACAACTTTACTGCCAAAAGCTCGCAAGGTAGAATTTTTGCTCACAGGACTCCACAGCTTAGAGGGAACATTGCCCTAGAGTAGCAGATGCTTTTCGACAGAAATGAAAGATGCACAGTAAGGAACAGATGTTAACCTAGACGGAAGCATTTGTAACAACATCGACAGAAAAACCACTCCGTTTTGCATCAAAGGATTTTTTTTTTAGTTATTCACTGTAATGATGATGATTCCCTCAATAACACGAATGTTCCCAAACACTAATTTTTCATTCCACCAATATGTTTGTGGGGATTAGAATCGCTTGAAGTGTTTGCTCAGAGTGGCAGAAGTCAGTGTCGGCATCACAGAAATTAAATCTGAGGGTCCAAATGGGAAGAAAAAAAGAGTGTCCCTTAATTAGCAGTTTAATATATAAAAGCTAGGCCAGTGATCTTGCTAATACAAATGGTAGTAATCAGCGGCCACAACCAGAGAGCTTAGAAGTCCCCACAGAGACATGATTTATGCTCCCTATTTATGCTATCAAGCTATTTTCCAGTCCTACAAAACACTTGCTAAATACGCCAGACCCTACCCGATGAAGGCAAGTGACTTTTGCCTTAATCAACACTATGCCCTGAAATCGATGGGCTTAGACTGGAGTAACTCTGCATGGGATTGCATTGTTGATCGATAAAAAACATGGAAAGGGAACAGAACATAAAATAATTCATGTGGAATATAGCCTTCTGAACTGGTGTTACAGAGTGTGGTCATTTTTGTAACAGAAATAGTAAAGGTAAAGGTTCCCTTGCTCGAAAGCCAGTCAAATCCGACTCTAGGGTTGCGGTGCTCATCTCCGTTTCAAAGCCGAAGAGCCAGCGCTGTCCGAAGACGTTTCCGTGGTCATGTGGCCGGCATGACTAAACACCAAGGCACACGGAACGCTGTTCCCTTCCCACCGAAGTGGTCCCTATTTATCTAGTTGCAATTTCTTGCTTTCGAACTGCTAGGTTGGCAGGAGCTGGAACTAGAGACAGGAAATAGGCATAGGTAAAAACGGATTGTTGATACCAGGACAGGGTCTCTGTGTGTGCTCATCTATTTTATTTTATTTTATTTTTGCTGTCAAGTCACAGTTGACTTATGGCAGCACCATTGGGTTTTCAAGGCAAGAGACATTCAGAGGTGGTTTGCTATTGCCTGCCTCTGTGTCATGACCCTGGTATTCCTTGGTGCTCTCCCATACAAATAGTAACCAGGGCTAACCCAGCTTAGCTTCTAAGATCAGGCTACCTTGGAATATCTAGGTCAGGGCCTGTATACTTTTACTGGGTGGGAATAGGGGGATTAAAAGGCTGATAGCCATAACTGGATCCCAAGGTTTGAATGAGTGGATAATCCAGGGATGTTCTCTAGCAGGGGCAGGCAAGCCTTGGCATGCATGCCAACAATGGTGCACCAGCATATTTTGTTTGGGATCCAGGGCTAGATCTCCAGTCAAGCAACCAAGCACTGGCGCTGGCAGCACTGCTGAGGAACGCAGTGTGGGAGAGGGCAACAGTAGAAAAAGCCCACTTACGGAGTTTGCTCAACTCCATGTCCGTTGCCTCGATAACACTGTCCAACTATCTCATCCTTTGCCGTCCCCTTCTTCTTTGACCTTCAGTCTCTCGTGACCCTTTCTTACATGCCCCAGGGAAATGGTGATTGCCACTTTGGGGTCAGGAAGCAAATTTTTCTCCAGGTCAGTTTGGCCCTCATGGATCACTGCCTTGTCGTGGCGAGGGGGCTTGCGCAGTTCAATGAAGCTGTGGGCTATGCCGTGAAGGGCCACCCAAGACGGACAGGCCACAGCAGAGAACTCAGACCAAGCGTGATCCACCTGGAGAAGGAAATGGCAACCCACTCCAGTATTTTTGCCAAGAAAACCCCATGGACAGTATCAAAAGGCTACAGGCATGCTTTATGCCTATTAGTGCTTCCCAGGTCAGCATAGCCACTAGCCAAGTCCAAGGTAAATCCCCGAGAACCTGGCAGAACTACTGGGGCTTGGCTTGTTCCTAAACATTTCTGGCCAAGTACTTGTCTCTCACTCCCTATTTTGTTTGCTGGCAGACCAATATCTTCACAGGTAGATGTTGCATTCCCCCCCCCCCCGGCACTTGGTCCAAAAGAAGTTGCCTTCTGTAGCCCCATAATTAAGAAACTTCTCTGCAAAACGATATACAGTTCATATTGTCTAATCATGAAGAAAAAACCTTGAGATCTTCAAAAATTACGATATTGATTTAGAAAATTCATTAACGTTGGGGAGAGGGAATGTTTAGCGAAACATTTTTTCTTTCCTGAGAACGACTGTCTATCAGTATTCCAAAGCAAGCTGCTGTCACCACTAACAAAGAGAGTGCATGGTGGGGGGGGGGTGTTTCTGGAGAAACACTTTCCTGGCACGGGATCCATCACAATCTCTTTGAAGCTCCTCACCAGTGATCTATTCCACTGGAAGACTATCAGACAACGTTTGTTATGAATGAAAAAAGGAGCGAATATTGCCTAACATCTTCTGAAAGGATTAGATAATGGCATTTTCAAAAGGGAGAGGGGAGGGAGAGACAGAAAGAACAGACTATCCTTTTTTTTGATTTCTCAGACGTGAGGAGATGAAAACTTTTGGCACAGAGTTGCAAACAACACTAACAACGTGTGTTCTTGGTTTGTTTGTGAAACGAGCAAGGGGGGACCGAATCGGTAGCGCTATGCAAACAGACGGAAGAAGACAGAGGGAACTCCAGAAATCTCTGTTCCAGTTAATGCAATTTGTTTTCAGTGGAGCTGCTGCTGGGATTCACTTTCAAATGGAGCCTGGTTATCTCTTGTCACCTGATTAGGCACAATGCCGGGCAAACTCTCTGAATGTGCCCCAAGTCTCTTATCAGAAAAAAAGGGAAACATCACACTTTCATCCGAAACAGTGAAGCAGAAAAGACCTAACAGAGCTGCTTAGCGTGCAAACAGTAAAAGGGAGTCATTAAGGACAGCCAGTCTGTTAAGGAAGCTCCATGATGGAAAGGAAAGAAGCTGGGCCCTGATACCACTGGAAGGAGCCGGCTGTGCTGTAGGATCACCTCTCTCCTCAACCCCCCCCCCAAAAAAAGAAAAAAATCATGGTCCTTGCTTATTGCACCCCTCACTTTTAAGGTGTCTCTACTTCCATATTGGAGCTGCGGTGGCTCAAGTGGTTAAGACGCTGAACTGCAGGCTGTGGAAGGTCAGTAGTTCAGCAGTTCAAGACCCAAGTGTGCCGCATGACGGAGTGAGCTCCTGTCTCTAGTTCCAGCTCCTGCCAACCTAGCAGTTCAAAAGCAAGAAATTGCAAGTAGATAAATAGGTACCACTTTGGTGGGAAGGTAACAGTGTTCCGTGCGCCTCGGTGTTTAGTCATGCCGGCCACATGACCACGGAAATGTCTTCGGACAGCGCTGGCTCTTCGGCTTTGAAACGGAGATGAGCACCGCAACCCTAGAGTCGGATTCGACTGGCTTTCGAGCAAGGGAACCTTTACCTTTACTTCCATATTGCCCATTTACAGCCCTGATAAAGAGCTGCTGAAAACTAGATCAGGTATGTGTGGGGGGGGGACGACAAGAATGATATATTAAAAATGGTCCTATGTGGGCTTACTGTGCATGTCGCCAGTGCCAGCAATCAAGACCCAAGTGGTATTTGCCAGATCAGAGTGACAAATCAGTCCGAAGGATGGGCCATACATATCAGTAACACACATGCTTTGAAGTCTCTGTAATGCCATCACTTGCACAAACCTGATTTAAAGATAGTGGGCAAGCAACTGGCCAGTGTTTAAATTCACAAACAAAACTTTTTGGGAAAACAAGTGTATCACAATCAAGTTGTCAAACTGTCCCATGGCAGGACAATCTTGAATCCGACAGCATGTAGTACCCTAGGTTGAATTAGCATCCATAGCTTCAACTGTATAGCCTTTAGAATCCAAATTGTCTCTTGGCTTTCAGCAAAAGGGGAAAGGCATCGATGCCACACTGACCCTTCCACCTCTAAGGGGAAGACCCTATGTAATCTACACTGACCACCTCTAAGGGGAAGACCCTATGTAATCGAGCACGCTGGATTAATTTCTCAAGTACCTCTCACCATACACTAATGTACCACCGTGCCTGAGCTTCTCCTAAGTCTGCCAACTTTTAAAGTGTTTCTCCGCAGCAACATATGGTATAATCATTATTTAAAGACTCTTTCTAAGTGGTATGCCTCTTTCCCATTGAAGCCGGTGCCGGAATGAGAACAGAAGACCCATCTGCTCCCTTCTATTGCCTCCTCTACCAAAGCCTCAACTCTCAGTTCAGTGCTGCATCATCACAGGCTTTTTTTTATCTTGTTTTGTTTCTGTAACTCAAAGCAAACAACAGGAAGGTGATTTCCCTCGATCCAAATCGATCTTCCCATTCTTGTCAGGGAGAAGAATCAAAGGAACAAACAGCTGTGGTGCAGCTTCACTCACACCACAATGATGCCAATGCGACGTCACGCAAGCTGGTCCTTCACCGGTCTTTCCTTTCTTTGTTTTAAGTGGCGCTCTATTCATTCCACACACAAAAATGACACCTTAAAAACCTCAGCCCCTTAGAATGTACAGAGGATACTTTTTTATTAGCTCGCTCTCCCCTTCTCCTCCACAAACACAAATAAACAGAAACTCTGGGTGAATTTTTATTTCAATTAGGTTAATCCGAGCGTGTAAGCTGTAAAGGGAGATATCAAAGGGTTGCCCCGTATGGTGCCTCTTGGTAAAATAATCAGCTTTGATGTTGTTCTTTTGATAGCTCGGAGAACTCTGAGCTTTCAGTAAAGAAGCAGCTCTTTTGGATTTGCTGTCATTGGACACGGTCTGGCCAATTTAAGGAAAATTTCCCCTCCTTACATCTGTAAAGGTCTATTGCTATGCAGCAACATTTACTGAGCATTCGGCTTTTAAATGCTGCTCAAACCGGCACAATACTGAAAACCAGACGTGAGCCTGGGAAAATACGTGAAGCTCAAAAGGCAGGGCAGAGGCTACATTGCAACAATGAAAATAACAGAATCAAATGGTCAAATCTCTTACTAGGGATAACCCCCAGCTTTAGGGGGACAAAATTCCAGGGGTACCAGATGCTGCGGATACATGGAGAACCAGGGAAAGGGCTAATGGTGCGCAACTATAAATTCAGCAGCCCCTTTATTGAGTACTGCATGATCTATTTCTCTGTTTAGAACCGCTGTATTCCACTCTTCTTCAAAAGAGTTCCTGGAAATGTATTTTAATCCTCACACCAACCCTGAGAGGTGGGTTAAACGAAAAGAGAATGCCTACACCACGGTAAGCAGGTTAGCTTCATGGCAGAGTGAGGATTTGAACCTGGGTCTCCCTAGTCCTATCCTGACATTCTAAGGTAGTGTAACACACGGAATTCACTGCCACAGGAGGTGGTGGCGGCTACAAGCATGGACGGCTTCAAGAGGGAATTAGATAAACATATGGAGCAGAGATCCATCCGTGGCTATTAGCCACAAGGTATAGATAGGAACTCTGGGGCAAGTGATGGCCTGTCTTCTTGGTGCTTGGGGGGGGGCAACAGTAGGAGAGCTTCTAGAGTCCTGGCCCCACTGATCGACCTCCTGATGGCACCTGGAATTTTTGACCACTGTGTGCCAGAGTGTTGGACTGGACGGGCCATTGGCCTGATCCAATATTGGCTTCTGTTATGTTCTTATGTTCATAACTATGTTCTAGTAACTGTTTTACACTAGTCATGGGGTGTCAGGATTTGACAAATCTCTAAGCCCAATGGAACTCATGCAGATATTCCTGGATCCATCCAGGAGCCAGGAGGTCATGCGTCATGGCACCATCTAGCAGGTACCCTGAAATTACAGCTATGGAACTCTCAGGCCCTATTGAATCCAAGAACCTTGAGATACACCGCTTGATCCTGGTCTGGGTTGTTCACCAGCCTTAATCACTGGCTGAAACTGGAGAGAATCCATCCTTAGTTGGATAAGTGCCATTTGGCAGAACGATACCTCCCTCCTCTGAGACCAGCTATGGAAGATGAGATCCTGACATCGATACTACTAGCATGAGGGCCTCTGCAGATTCCTCCAGGAAGGGCTGAGATGCCAGGCCACTTGCTGTCTGAAAGCTGCTGAGTAGAACTTTCTGAGCTTCCTATAGCCATGTGGACAGCTCCCTTACCATTCAGCAATTGTGTTCTTGAACCTCATCCAGTTCTAGGCTGCCTTTTATTGCTGGACAGCTCCCTGGTCTTCTTTCCTGGCTTCTCTGCTATTGTGGTTGCAAGAACTAGATGAGGGTTGTTAACAGGAACCACATACAGGGTCCTGAGCTCCTAGGACACAGAGTGGAATATAATAGTGAAGAAGGGAATAGGGAAGAGAATACACGAGGGACACGGGGGGGGGGGAATAACTACTAGCCAATTCATGCTAACAGCAAGTCATGTGATTTGTCTTCATATGAAGTCTGGAAGGTGTAAAGTGGTTCACAGAGGGAAATCTTTGTCTGAAGGCCTGTAGCGGCTTTCAGTGGCCCAGGGTACCTACTGTGGCACATGCTATTGATTTGCACAGAGATTAACAAACCTAGGAGGAAAGGAGAAAGAACTTTCAAAAATCAGGTTCCAATTGTTGTTGTTGTTCAGTCGCATAGTCTCCGACTCTTTGCGTCCCCATGGACCAGATGGCACCAGGCCTTCCTGTCTTCCGCCGTCGTCTGAAGTTGGCTCAATTTCATGTTCGTTGCATCTATGTAACTGCTATTAAATCCCAATTGTAACTGCTATTAAAAAGAGGGGGGAAAACCCTTGCCTTGTTATGTGAAGAATGAGTGGGATCAAATGAAATGAAAAGGGAATAGGGGTTCTTTGTGGGATATGTTACTCTTTTAAGAATATTAGCTCTTTTGTTGTTAGGCTTTATTTTGTTTTGTTTGATTTACTCCCTGACCTACCATCTAATACATTATGTATTTTACTGTAGGTTAGATTACTGTAATGCGCTCCTTTGAAGACTGCGGAGAAACGTCAAGGTCTCAAATGCTGCAGTTGGGTTGCTGACAGCAGCTCACCACTGTTAACACCTACATCCTCTGCTACATGTGAGTGCCAGTTTTGACTCTTTAGAGTCCTAAACGATATGGGTGCCTAGTGTCGGAAGGAATGTCTGCTTCCATGTGAACCAGCTCATACACTGAGCTCTGCCTTGGAGGCCTTTCTCAGGATTCACTTGCCCCATAAGGTAAGGTAGATGATGACCATGGAAAAGATCTTTTCATTGCTGGTGCCATGCCTCTGGAAGACCCTTCCTAAGGGACACATAATACACCTATATTACTAAAGCGTTGGCAAGCAAAGATCTTTGTGTTCACTACATCTTTCTTGTTCCTTATTTTGTGTGTGTGTGTGTGTGTGAAGTCTTTGTCCATCATGTTTATTTATTTATTTGTTTGTTTGTTTGTTTAAACATATATCCCACTCTCCCCAGAGGCTCAGGGCAGCTAACAGGGGCATACGCCCAATAATAACAATAAAACCAGTATAAAATACACAGAAATACAGAAACAGTTAAATAATTAACTACATTCATAAAACAGTTCGGTGCTCCCCTACTCAATTCCAAATTTTACAATCAAGATGGTGCTCTCAGTCATGTAGCTATACAGCAACAGCAGTGCATTCCCCCCCCCCCGCCGCCGTGTTGTCCCCTAAGCATGTCCCGCTCCCTCCGCGGGAACCCGCACCAGCGGTGGCAGTGTGTGGAGAGTATAGGGCGTTGATGGAACAGTGGTGGTGGCGACTCCTATTCGAAAGCCTGGTGGAAGAGCTCCGTCTTACAGGCCCTGCGGAACTGTACAAGGTCCCGCAGGGCCTGGATCTCCCCTGGGAGCTCATTCCACCAGATAGGAGCTGCCACCGAAAATGCCCTAGCCCTGGTCATCACCAATTTGATGGACTTGGGGCCTGGAACATCCAGGAGGTTTTGATCCCCCGACCGTAGTGCCCTTGGGGGAACATGTGGGGAAAGGCGGCCCCTTAGGTAGGCTGGTCCCTGTTTTGTTTGCTGATGATTTTTTGAGCTGTATTTTAAATATAATGTTGCATTTTTAAATCTATTTTAATGTAATTCCAGTTTTTATCGGTTGTGAAGACAGAAATCTTGAAGGACACTGTGCTTTTAATTTTTGATGGGGTTCAGCTGACCCTTGCTGACTTAGTCAAGGGGCCATAGGGGCTCCAGCATTGCTGTTGGAGGGGGGGGGAATACAGTTGCAAAAATGCTTTCTTCCAACTTAGTCAAGCTCAGAAGATGACCCCCCTACCTTGACATGGCTGATCCGGCCAGCTGGATCCAAGCCACGATAATACTGACACTTAACTACTGCAGTGCACTCCACATAGGTTTCTCCTGAAATCACCTCGGAGACTCCGACTGGTGCAGAATGCTGCAACACAGTTATTATCAAGAGCTAGATGGGGCATGCATATTACTCCCATTTTGCATTCACTTCACTGACTGTCCATCAGCTACCAAGTTCAATTCAAGATATTGACCATCACATACAAAGCCTTTCGTGGCCTTGGCCCCTCATATCTGCAGGACTGCCTCTCACCCTGTGTCCCACCAAAAGAGCTTCATTCATCTGAGCAGGGCCTTCTGCAGGTACCAGCCTGCAAATGGGCAAAATCAACAGCTGTCTGCATTCTCTGTTGAGTTGGTCAGGAAGGCCTGCCTTCCACAAACCTTGCAAAACTGGATTATCATTCAGGAGGGCTTTCTATGCAGGTAATAGAACTCTAATGAAATCTTCCAGAAAGCTGCTTTGCTAAAGGGATATAGACACTGTGATCTGTACTGCTGTTTAGTAATACCATCTGTTGCTATAAGCATGAACCTACTATGTAATCCCTGCACCATCTAATGTGCCATGTTGATACTTACGTGTTGCTTCGGATAGGTTTCAGCTCTGTTTTTAGATTTCTGCTCATTCTCAGATTTCTGCAATCCAAATCTCTGCCGTATTGTTGACTGGGTGCCCATTCCCATCGATTTAAATTGTCTCACACTGTGTAATCTGCCTTGATTCTCAGGGATAAAGGTGGTCCATAAACAATGTAAAATTAAAAAATGGCTCAAAGAATAAGCTGACCCTGAGCCAGGATTTAGAGAAATTAAAAAAACAGAAAAAGCCCTGAACATGGAAAACATCTACAGCTAAACACGGTCAGGCAGAAAAGCATTCTCCATGGTACTAACAGAAGTAAAAGGAAACAGGCGCATGCATGTTAATGCCTTCACGGAGAGTTTCTTGCAAGAGCCTTTTAAGAGTCTCGGAGCCTGCTCCTTGGACAGCCACCTTTATGGATCTCTATGGAATGGCCTCCCCTCCCCCCCCTTTTCCCCATACAGCTATTGGAAGGGGTTAGGTGATCTCTGGCAAATGTGAGGAGGAGGAAGAAGTCGAAGGAATGATAGGGCCTCCGAAAGCAGTCTGCGGGGTTACCTCACCACCACTGGCAACTGCTCCAGGTTGAGGTATCTTGCTTTCTCTCTCGCTGCTTGAGCTCCGTGTCCCGTTGCTTCCCCCTCAGCCCTAGCTTCTTGTGTCCTTCTCGGGTACTCTCCCCTCTCCCCATTCTCCCTCCTGAGTAGGTTCCTCCTGTGTAATTTCTTCCCTCCCCCCTTCCCACTGGCGCGTGTTTGCATCTATCACTGTGTGTCTGCCCCTCCCCCTTGCTCCCCTCCCCTTGCCATAGGGTGGGGTCTGCAGGATGCCTCAGAGTGCAGGTGTCTTCGTGTGTCTGCCCCTCCCCCTTGGGGGGGCAACAGTGGGAGGGCTTCTAATGTCCTGGCCCCACTGGTGGACCTCCTGATGGCACTGGTATTTCTGGCCACTGTGTGACACAGAGTGTTGGACTGGATGGGCCTTTGGCCTGATCCAACATTGGCATCTCTTATGTTCTTATGTTCTTGTCCCCCTCCCCTTGCCATAGGGCGGGGTCTGCAGGATGCCTCAGAGTGCAGGTAGTCCCCAAACCATCCCTGCTTGCCTTGCTGCTGAGGCATTCCCCTCACATCTGGCATCAGGCTCAGTCAGCCTCCCTCCTCTTATCTCCTTGACCACCAGTCTCCCGCGCCTTCTTGTCTGCCGGGCATCCCTGGGTCTCCTCCCTTGCCCCCGCTTCCCAGGCCACAGGATGTGAGGCGCCACCCGGTCTGCCACCGCAGTCTACTGGCTGCTTGGCCTGCTGAGGTCCGGATCCATCGGTGGTATGTCGTCGTGCCCAGCGGTCCTCTCCACTCGGCCTCAGTCTGCTCCCCTGCGGTTGCCGCATGTCTGCTGCCCTCCCTGCCATTGGAGCCTCCTGTAGGCCATCTCTCTGTGACAGGGTAAGTCTGATCCTGGACAGATGTCATCCCCCAACAGGCAGGCTGGGGTAGATCAGTTGTTTAGCAGCAGGCAGGTCACCCAGTGCTGCATCCATCCCTGTTTTGCTCCAATCTTCCTTCAGCCGTATCCAATAAAGAAGCTGTGGCCATAAAATGGAAGAAGTGAATGTAACAAAGAGAACATTGATATGGTATTTGATCACAACAGCTAGAATGACTTATGCTCAGTTTTGGAAACAAGAACGAATACCTGAGATTTGGGAATGGATAACAAAGTTGCTTTTTATGGTAGAAATGGACAAATTGACAAGAAAACTCAACAATAAAGAAGATGAAGAATTTTTTGCAGATTGGATGGACTTTAAAGAATACTTAGAGAAACATTGGGATGTTAAGAATAATCTATTTTGTTTGGAGAATTATTAAGGATAGAACTCGGAAATAGTTGAATAGATGATGAGTGTAGTTAAAGAAATTGTTACCTATAGAGTTGAATATATGATGAGGGTAGTTAAAGAAAATGTTACCTATTAAGTTTTGTTTTAGATGAAATGATGGATAAGAGGAAGGAGGATCTGGTGGGGGTGGGAGCACTGCGGGAAGCCTGAAGAAGGGGAGGGAGGGTGAAGGGGGAAAAGGGTATATTGTGAATGATGAAATGCTTTAATGTTGGACATGTTGTTATATCCTGATAATAAAATGTTTTTTTAAAAAAAAGAAGAAGAAGAAGAAGCTGTGGCCAGGTTTTTACCAGAGTTTGTATATGCATGTATTCCTTCTGCCGCATCGCCTCCTATCCCCTCTGAGCCAGCAAGCACCGTGCAGACTTACCTAAGTGCTGCCATATGCCGATCAGGAGGCAGCGAGGCAGAAGGATGGATGGCTGGCAGCGTGGTGCTGCCTGCAGGGGCATGAGAGCAGAACTGGCCGCGAGCTGGGCTGTCTGGCCCACATCAACTGGCATCACCCTGAAGGGTGGAGTGACGCCACTCATTGCGGCTATTTAAACCAGAGCTGTAACCCTCTTGTATCTTGATTTTTGCCAGCGTTTTCCAACCCACCCACCCTTAGTGCTTGTGTTTCAGTTGGTTCAAGTCGTTATGGGGTTTGTATCTCGTTCTTTTGACACAGCCTGGGTGGTTGGGGCATTGGGACAGATCCTTTTGGTGGGAGGCCAGTCCTGCACGTCCACCTCCCCAATCTGGGGACTCCCTTAAGGGGTCTTGGGGGTGGAGCCTACTAGCCACTTGCCCAGACAGGGGCTGACATCTGGCTTCTACCACCAGGTGGCAAGGAAACTGTGCCGTGGACAGCACCCACGTGGCTCTCAGGGTCTTGCCACTCCACGGTGTCGTCCCCCAGCAGGCAGGCTGGGGGAGATCAGTTGTTGGGCAGCAGGCAGGTCACCCAGTGCTGCATCCGTCCCCATGCTGCTCCAATGCTCCTTCAACCGTATCCAATTAAAAAAGCGGCGGCCATGTTTTTACCAAAGTTTGTGTATGTGTGTATTCCTTCTGCTGCATCACCTTCTATCCCTCCTGAGCCAGCAATTATTGATTTTTAAAGTGGTAGATACTGGGTGCTGTAAGAAAGAGCACAAAATAGGACCGAAATTATTATGAATAGTTTACAATGTCAGGAAGAGAAGATCTTGAGTGTGAAAGGGTCAGGGCTGCCTGTATATTAAAAAGAGACAAGATGGGTGGCAAACTGTGGCAAGATGGGTGGCAAACCCATATCCCTAAACCTGTGTGACAGAGGTTGTAGTGGGTGGTAGTGTCTGTGAAAGGGTGGTCACAATAAAATAAAAAGACTGATCTTCTCCACAAAGGACTGAGATGGATTATTCTTCATGTAAGCATGCCTGAAACTCACGTTTGCTTGTTTCAGTAACCAGTATGATGACGCCAGAGTTCTGGTAGTGATTTATCGTACTGATGAGGGCAGAAAGACTGGGTATAAATTTTGAAAATTAGTCAATCGAACTAGATAGCATTTGCATTTGTCGTTGCCTATCCTTGCCATCACTAGCCCTTGCTTAGTAGCATTTTAGCTAGCAAAATTCTCAGCCCATGGTGACCTGAGGGAAGCTAACTTTATAGTTCATTTCCGCGCCAGCATTGTCCAGATCCTGGAAAGGGGATGCCAGTGTGAAAAGGGTTACAGAAGGATTCTAGTTTCTGGTCACGGGAAAGAGCTGAACTGCAGTGGAACCCATGCTGTCGGCATGCCATCAGATAGGATTTGCTGTGGAAGCATAGGTACAATCCTGGCAACCAGTGTTCCCGCTAAACTGAGTTAGTGTGAGCTAGCTCGCAGTTTTTTAGCCTCCGGCTCATACATTTTTTGTCTTAGCTCAGGACGGGTGGCTCCAGAGCAAACTAATTGATGCCGTAGCCAAATAGCTCGCTCACAATTTTTTTGCTCACAAGATTCCACAGCTTAGAGGGAGCGTTGCTGGCAACACCTATTGACTCTCAATGCTCGGTTCCTCCTTTACTCCAGGATTCCATTGGTGAGCAGTATTTTAATCCAGAAGTCTTTCAAATACTTTCCCATGTAGTAACCAGAATTTAAGAAAATGCCTTGGTCCAGGGGTCATTTCGTAGAAAAAGAGGTGCAGGAGCTCATTAGCATAACTCATTAGCATAACTTATTTGCATATGCCACACCCCCTGACATCACTGGAAGTGTATCAGAAGGCAACACCCACCGCTCAGGCTCCACTGGACTGTTTTGGATTGCTAGCTATTGGGGGGGGGGACATGCAGATCTGCCCTCGCGGAAGAGGGAGAGCTTGTACCTGAAGGAGGGTCGGGGGGTTGGGGCTCTGCAATTTACCTGGCTGCTTCTTGCTCCTCGTGGCCGACTGAGGGCTGCTGGGAGCAGGGGGCAGGGCTTGTTGCATGTGCCCGCCCTCTGGGCTCCTTATTGCCGGAGCTCTGCTCCTGTGCGCTCCCGCAGGAAATGACCCCTGCCTTGGTCTATAAAGAATAATCCTGTTTGGAATAAGGTGTATGGTACATTGATATGTTAGTTTCTGGATTAAATTGTGAATATGCTAATACATTTCTTTATTTCAAATAATCCAGTGACCCAGCTGTCTTGGACAACATCATTCAATTCTTGTGTTGAAGCCACTGCAGCCAACCATTTTTGGCCACAACCAAAATGATCCGAGCCTAGTAAAACACTGCAAAGTTCTAGCTACAGTTTTTGCAGATATTTCTCCTGAACGGAGCAGTCCCACAGATGGAAGGATTTCCACCTGTAAAGTATGACTTTCTCACCTCTCCATCCTTCTGCAGCCCAAAATGCACCCCAACATGCTTCTCTCAGGGACAGCACTGGGCACTGCAACAGGAGGAGGGAGGTCAAAAAACCATCCACCCTGCGTGGAAATCCTTCTGCCTGTGAAAACATGCCAGTGGATCCAAGCCAATAGGATTGGGATACCTTGATAAAAAAATTTAGAGTGCCACTATTGTTAAAATCCTATGCACACTTACTTGGAGACATCTCACTATACACAGGAAGACTTTCTTCTAAGGAACCTGCTTAGCATCAGGCTGTAAGCTTTCTGTGCACTCCACCCTGTTAAGCAAAAGTATGACTGAAGAGCTTTAATTCAGAATTTCCCTCTTTTGTGAATTCATGTACTAGTCCTCGAGCTATTTCACCACTGCTTTATGTGTGTGGTATGCCTGGCAAAACTGATAAGAAAACTGTAAAGGTCAAGCCTAGATCAGGAAAGTAAAATGCATTTCCTCTGGAGTCAGAATTGCTAGTACCCCCACCTATCCTGGGAATATTTGGTAGACATTACCATAATAGTTTTTTAAAAAAACAAACAAACCCTGTCTGTAGACTGATTTCTTTTTCTTTCATCAAACCTGGGGATTATTTCTCATTACTAAAGACTGAAAAAGCTGACCTTCAGGTATGCCTCTCCTCTGATGGACAGCTCGCATGGCTCATTTCCTAGGCGTTGCAAGGGAAACTGCTTTTTGCACATGCCACTGAGCTGCAAAGAATTCAAATGGGATGCCTGATGAGTTGCACCCATGAATAGCCAGGAAGCTTTAATCTGGTTTTGAGTCAAACTAGAATATGTCATGTGTTTGGAGGGTAATTTGAGCCAAAAAGGATTTGCTTCTCCGTGCCGCCTGATAGAGTAGAGCTGCAACAATAGCATTCTATGGATCGCTCCGGTTTACCCAGGGAAATCTGGCTCTCTCATGGGGATAATGCGAAATCAAATGCTTTTAACCACCAGCTACATTGCACATTTTCAATTTTAGGCTTCTCTTTCCATTCTTTTTATGTGACCATCTAAAATCATCTCCATCAATCCAGGTTATAATTGCTCACCTTTCATTATGTCAAATACACAAAGACAGCAGCCAAACAGCCTGATCCAGCATATTCGTACTCAGAAATAATTCTGTGTTCAATGTCAATGGGACAGTACCAGGCAAATAGGGACAGAGCTGCAACCTTAGTACATAAAGAACAGAATTGCAACTAGGACCAAACCAAATTCTTTCCTAAGTGCTTGAAAGATCCATCCCACCTTGCTTCCAATTTGCTGGGGGCAGTGGGCTTGGTTCTCCCATTTATACTCTCTCTTTTAAACTCACAGCAACTCTGTGAGATAGATTATGCTTTTGTGGGGAGGGCGGGGTATAAATTAAATAAATAAATAAGGTCACCTAGTTAAATGTTATGACTGGGTGCACATTTAAACTCGGTCTCTAGTCCAACATTCTAACCAGAGGCAGGGGTGGACATGCACATTAAATTGTACAGTATGGCCTATTCATATAGTTTGTTTAGATTTATAGCCTGCCCCTCCTGGAGGCATGACACGGGTGACCGTTTAAAGCAGAAACATCCACTAAACCTCTGTGCTGCCACTCATTTGGTCACCCACCCCACTTCTAAATCAGCCCACAAATTCCCTTCGGCTGCCTCTTGGGGAAATCTCTTTGGCATATGCACACACACACACACACACACGAATTAATATCAGAGGCACACACAGGCATGGCCTTACGGGTTGTATTCCATTCCCATTTCTTCCCACCTATCTGGCTCTCCCCCGAGGGAGCTCTCTCCACACAAAGGGCCATTTCCCCTACTTATCCGGGCTGCTCCCAGACCTATATACCCATCCTCTGTACTGAAGGTCTTCCCTCAGTCAGCTCTCACACAATGCCGCCATTCGACTGAGAGCCATGTACATCTACCCTGACATCGATGAGATTGAAAGCCTATGTCTGCATAGCTGCATGGCTAATTATCCACCATTCCCATTCAGCTTTCCCCCCTCCCCTTTCTTAGTGCCAAACCCGTCTGAATTGGTGAGCTCATTATTTCCCTCCCTCCTCTTTCCTCTCCCTCCGCTCCCCTCTTTGCCCCTCTGTTGGCTTCAATGGGCTCCTGCGGTTACTCAGGCGGAGAGCATTCCGTTGCCAGGCAACTCTCAGAAAAGAGAGCACATGCCACTGGCCCTGGCGACAGAGCAGGCCCGTCTGCTCCAGGGAGGCTGTGGCCTAATTCTTGTCTCCCCTGAATTAGATACAAAAGGAACCTTCTCCAATGTGGTTGGTGAAGAGTGCTGAATTGTTCGCTATTTTGTTGGTTGGCTTCTTCCCTCCTGTCCTCCTGACTCCTGCATCTCATTTTAACTCCGAGGCCCCCTGAAGTCATGCACACACCCAATCCACTTGCCTGAGCCTGGAATTGCTTGCTGGATTTTGGTAATGACCGCCAGTTTTGGGGTAGCAGTTGCCTGAAGTCACTGAACATATTATTAACCCTTCTGAAGACAGGGTTGCCAGGTCCCCCCTGGCCGCTGATGGGAGATGGGGGGTAGGGTTGCCACCTTCAGATTGGGAAATCCCTGGAGATTTGTGAGTGGCGCCTGGAGAGGACAGGGACCTCAGAGGGATACAATGCCACAGAGTCCACCCTCCAAGCCATCAGTTTCTGCAAGGGAACTGATCTCTGTCGTCTGGAGATCAGTTGTAATCCTGGGAGATACTCAGGCCCCACCTGGAGGCTGGCATCCCTATCTTAAGAAGACCTTTTATGGGAATGATGGTTTCTTTTGCATTTGTTTGTTTTATTTTCAGCTCCCCCCACCCCCAATCCTTTTCTGTTTTCTGTCTCTCACAGGGTAATCCTTTCATGCAATTACCCCATGGGTTTAGACGGGAGCTGCTATGCATACAATTGCCCAATGAATAGACTTCATGGAATAAAACCCTCCTTTCCTTTTGCAGACAATATACTTTCCCCCCTAACTCCTAACCTTCCATTTTGAAATTGATTCCAATTTTATAAAGTAAAAGGTATAAATTGCTGTTGGTTTTCTGGTTTGAATGCCACATCCAGTGAACTCTCGTTTTCTTCTGAGGCGGGAATCAAAACATAGCAAGGCTTAAATTATTTCAGATCTGCACAAATTATATCTTCGGTGCACAATTTTATCATAAGTAAATGCTGTGACCCGTATATTTAGTCTTCTGGAGATGGGAGGATAACCAGCATGTCTCTGAGACTGCAATTCAATGCACATTTACTTAGCGGGAAGGGCCAAGCTAGGTGAGGTGCAACAGACGTGTGAGCTGCCACCAGGTGACAGCATATTTTTTAACTGGACTATAGTCATGGAAAGAGGGGTGACTGCAAATTCTGTGGGAGCAGCAGTGAGGAGAAGTGTGCTTAATGTTTTCTCCACAGGCCGCTTTGTCTTTCTGCATCACAACTGCCCTACTCAGCTGCTTTTCCACTCACAAGAGATAAGATGTTTAGTCCTACTCTTACTACTCCGTCATAGCTACTTTGTTTGTGGATTTTAACTTGGGGGGGTGTTATTGTAGACTGTGTTTTTACTGTTTGCATTATGACATTTATGTTTAGTTGGCTGCCCAGGGATGGGCAATATTTACCAAAAGAAGGGATAAAACTGTTATAACAAACAAATAAAGCTGACACTCCATACAGTAAAACACCTAGTGGAAGGAAAAGATCAGTCTTGCTTGCAGTCCTCAAATGGATAACCCCCACCGCATCATTCAGCAGTTGCAGCTAGTGCTATTCCAAGATGTTTCAGTGCTTCTGTACGTAACACTATCATGTTCAGCTTGCATAGCAAAAACGAGGGGGAGAAAAAGGCTTCCAGAGCAACACAAAAGTCCCAGCCCCCCTGGACAGATGATCCAGCGGACCATATTATATATGCCAGTGGCCTTCCTATTATTTTAACGCTGCAGATTCAGCTTGCTGCCAGCCTGCTACAAGTGAAATAATACTCCAGTGTACACACAGCTGTCTTCAAAGGGAAATGGACTAATCCTCATGCATTTCCTTTCCTCAACTAGTGTGTAAAGAGGAGCCTGGAGGATTAGAGAAAAACTGGGTAGTATTTGTTCATTACCCTCCATCTCTGGGCCTCTTGCTGCTGGAAAAGGAAACTGGCTAAGAGGGCAGGATTCTCGTCAATTTCCTTTTGCCAATAGCTGGAAGCTATATGCTGTTCTCTGTGACACCTGCGCCTTTCACAGACTTTTAAGGATGTTGCTTTTTGAGCACAAGAACATCAGCTTGGCTTTTTTTTTCTGAAAAGGAAAATTCAGTCGGGGGGGGGGAGTCATTAAATGTCATCACACAGGACTTCATGACAGTCTACTGCTAGTACTCTGCCAACGCAAAGAGGGCCAGCATCAGGGGTCAACATCTCTGGGTGGTTGCCATACCCCCAGGGCCCCCGGGGGGGGGCTTTGCCATCTCATGACTGATAGACTTAAAAGGGCACAGAAGAGTCACACTCCGCTGCTGCCTTATGCGCTAACTCCACAGAAAAAAGGACAATCATCCCTAAGGCTGCTGTGACATTGTTAGATTCGAGACTCAAGGCAGCAGGTGAACAATGAGACAACATCAGGGGTCAACATCTCTGGGTAGTTGCCATACCCCCAGGCCCCCCGGGGGGGGGGCTTTGCCAACTCATGACTGATAGGCTTAAAAGGGCACAGAAGAGTCACATTCCGCTGCTGCCTTATGTGCTAACTCCACAGAAAAAAGGGCAATCATCCCTAAGGCTGCCGTGACATTGTTAGATACGAGACTCGAGGCAGCAGGTGAACAGTGATAACAGCTTTATTGAACACGAAGTCAGAAGAACCAGAACAAGACAAACAATGGAGCAACAGGCTCCTTTTTAAACAGTCCGGGCTTGGCAAGCCACGCCCACATGTCAGATAAGATCCAATCAGAAACTGTACATAAAGACCAATCACTTTGCTTCCCTCCAGAACTTCCCTTGTTCTGATAGGTCGGCTTACAATACCTTGCTTAGACTCAAGCTCAATACACTCATACATTCTGTTCCATACATAACAGACATGGAGTCCTTTGGAGTGTTCTTCCATTTCCTGTGTGAGAGACGCACTAGGAGCCTTAGGACCGTGACTGTACATCCTGCCTATACTGAGGCGGCTTAAAGGAATGTGAAGGAGCCATGCTGCGTGTTCTTCCATTTCCTGTGTGCGAGACACACTAGGAACCTTGGGACCGTGACTGTACACCCTGCCTATACTGAGGAGGCTTAAAGGAATGTGAAGGAGCCATGCTCCACAGTTTCAACCAGGTGTCTCTTCCTGAGGTGGCAGCAAAGTACTGCTCTTTCACACTCCTTTCAACCTTGTCAGTTTGGATAGGGCTTAAAGGAGTGCAAACTGTCATACTTGGCTGTGTTTGCTTCCAACTTTCCTTTCAGTGTGATGATATGGTAACAATGTTGGACTAGGATTCACCACTGGGTTCAAATCCTCCTGACAGTGCCATGAAGCTTGCTGGAGTGCCTTGAGCCAGCAGGACTCACCTTAACCTATCTCACAGAGTTGTTGTGAGCAGGGGTCATTTTGTAGAAAAAGAGCTAGGGGAACTCATTAGCATAACTCATTAGCATATGCCACACCCTCTAACATCAGGGGCCCGGCGGTGGACCTGCAAGGCCAGCGGGAGTGTGAGGAAGCCCCGCCAAGGCCCTCCCTGGCCCCAGGCAAGCAGGGGTAGGGAGAGGCGAGGAGGAAGCAACTTACCCTCCCTCTTCTCCTGCCTCCTCCTGGCTGAATGGGGGCTGGAAGCGGGGCAGCCGGAAGCAGGGGGCGGGGCTTCATCATGTGCCCCGCCCCCTGCACCTAACCCGGGGGAACTGTGTTCCCCTGCAATCCCCCCCGAAATGACCTCTGGTTGTGAGGATAAAATGAGGTAGGCAGAATCATGTATGACACTCCGGGCATCTTGAGGGCTGGTGTGGCACAGTGGTCAGACTAGGACCCAGGCCCAAATCTCCCACTTTCCTATGGAAGCCTGCCTGATGAACGTGGACCCATCGCAATCTCTCAGCCTCGCCTACTCTCACAAGGTGGTGGTTGTGAAGCGGAAGAGGGGGAATGATGTGAAAAGCAACTTTGGGTCTCAGATCAGGCAGGAAAGCGGGATATAAATTTAAAAAAATAAGAATCAAGACGTACTACAGAGATATATTAAAGGCATTTGGAGGAGGTCTTTGCCCTCCTCATAAAGGAAATGTGAGATTGTTGCAAAGGCCCATGCAAACCCAGCTAATGCCAGTGGGGCTTGGATGACCATGAAAGACTCATATTTGACTCCTTCCTTCAGCAGAGAGGGGGGGACTGTGTGCAAGAATGCATGCCCATACTCTTGTGTATGTGTGTGCATATATAAGGGAGGCCCTGTAGATCATCTTGCCTGCCCACCCCCTTGGAGCCAGTCCTGACTGCGTTGTCACAATGATATAACAAAACGGCACATGGGCAAAGTAAGGTATTTATGGGAAAAGGCAGTAAAGGTGAAAATCTTAAATGGGGTAGGCCAAATGTTAAACAAGGGGAAAAAATACACAAAGGCCAACACTGTGATAAAACGAAACAGTAACATTAAAAAGAAATTTTAATGATCAAAAACATCCTGAAATACTGTCCATATTGCAACATATACAGATTCTAGTGGAAAGAGTTAGGGAGAGCAGACTACACTGCCTGATGCATGGGACTGACCCACTGGGAATACAGAAGATACGCAGACTAAGAGCAAGACTAGACATTATCTCAGCAAATGGACGGTCCCATGCCCACGTTTCCAAAGATGATGGGTATACAGGGCAGATCTGAAATGAAGGGTCAGGAAGGAAAGGAGCATACCTTCTCCTGGACTGTAAATGCTCCAAACAGTTGCACTTCTATTTGTGGGGCTTGGCTGGGATATAGCATTAAAATGATTACACGTGCTTGAAGCAGTGCAGCAGCTTGAGGTTCAAGATGCTGAAAGGTCTACATGGGTCACAGAGTGATGTATAGCTTGTTCAGTACCGAAGAGGTCACCTGATTTGTAATGTCAAAGAGATGAAGTCAGGGTAGAGCACTGCCTGGGCGGAGGACACTTGGTTCATTTCCTTAAAATTATTGATTTTTGCATGCTACCACTGTAGCAACTGCAGCAGTCAACAAAGCACTGAACCTCAGCATTAAGGTTGCGCCAGGATAATGTTTCTTTAAGTTTCAG
>NW_015169801.1:452727-461639 GCF_001447785.1 Gekko japonicus | reverse complement strand
GGAAATCAGCACCTTGGTTCTCTTGAAGAAAATGTATTGCTTGAATCCATCTTGGAGTGATTATATCATTTCTCTGCAGTTCCTCCTCAGCAGCAGCCATGGCCAAAGGGGATGGAAGAGCCCAGAAGTCAAACAATGGGGCAAGAATATGTGACAGGCTATCTGCTTCCTCCTCTTTTCCCTATTGAATATTTGGATTTTGCAACCATACATCTCGGGGGCAACTTAACTGAAGCCTAGAACTCAGCAAGATTTGCCTCAAGACTTTTTTTTAACTCCAAGTGGGTGCATCACAGACTTGGAGCATTTCATGCAGTGCAAAGTCACAAACATCACCAGGACACGCATTCACCTTGAGTTCTGATATCAGAGAGTCAACATGGGATGTTTATTTCAAGAGTTGATAAGTGGAAGTTGATAAGAATTGTAATTACTACACGCTCAGATAAAGCAATCCTGGTGAAACGGATATTTTTATTGCACAAAATTCGTTGCGTGTGAGCAATAAAAGAAGAGAGTTTTCCACAGAATTATAATTATTATAGTAAACAATTTTGCATATATATCTTTATTGACTCTTCGTTATTTTTGTCACGGATGTTTTGTTTGGCCCTAGAAAGAGAACAAGCCTCTTTTGCTTTAACATTCTTCAAATGGAATACAATGGAAGAAAAAATGTAAATGAAATTCAAGCTGCAACTCTAACAGTGCAATCCAAAGCAGAGTGGCTTCAATGGATTTAAAAGGGGAAGAGTCTGCTTATGTATGCTACTTGCTATATTATTAGATAGTCAAGTATTGCCAGATTCCTTTCCATAGCCCAGACTTGAACATTCCGTATCAAACCCTGATCTCTTGCAAACATTATTCAGCAGCAGCTGTCCTTTCTGTCTACGGCTCATGGCTCTAACTTGGACGTAGACACTGTCAGACACTTTGGGCCTGCCATAAAGCCACAAAGTCTGCTAAAAAAGCTAATGTCACATTGAATAGGCAGAGAGATAAGGAAGGCAGGGAAAAGGCCAGAGAGTTATATGTTCATTCTTCCTCAAAGGGCTCCAGGGCCAAACCCTTCCTTCTGCTGCAGCAAACAAGGCTTCTACAGGAAGGAATCGGTCAACACTTCCAGATAATATCAAAAAGCAAATAAACCAAAGAAACAAAGGCACCTTACAATTGAGATTTCTATAGCCAGGGCAGAGTTATTAAGCCTTTCTCCCTTCACACACAGTAGGGCCCCAAACAGCCTTCGAGCGCTTAAATTATGCCAAACTTGCTTTGTTCATGTTTTGCTGTAATATTTTTAGTACGTGTTTTATTTCTTGCTACAGGTTTAACTTACTCAGACACAAGCTACGTTTTACAGGATGATGCAGTATGGCAATACATAGGGGAAAGTACGATTTGATGTCACTGTACTACCATATCCTTGCTTCTCATCGACTACTGCCCCTTCTAGTAATAGTTAACAAAAAAGCCCATTTCATGTAGTTCGTGTTTTTTGATTTGCTGCAGTGGATCCTTTGCTGCTTCCTGGGCTGTCAACAAAAGCAATGATCATAAAGCTCACCATGTATATGACTTTACTGTTTTAGCCTGGTCTTAAATTTTATGCAGTGTTTTATCTGATTATGTCATACACCACCCTGACTGGGGAGGGAGATAGATGATAGATAGATGATAGATAGATGATAGATAGATAGATAGATAGATAGATAGATAGATAGATAGATAGATAGATAGATAGATAGATAAAATCATTTTTAATACTGGGCATTCTCCGTGAAAGATTTGCATTCTGCTGCTATCACGCTCATTATGTACAAGGTGAACTCTCACCTGGGATGGTAGTGGTAAAAATTCATCTCAAGCAATGTGTCAAGCATACATACAGGGCCAGGCCAAGCCACAGTAATAGTAGCCTGTATCCACCATGCAGTTATTCCAATCAAATGGCATTTCCATTTACAAAAGAGGAAACCCTCAGGAACAAAATTTCAGAGGGTTCAGTGGGCTGCAGCAGGAAGGTGAATCCAATTCTTTGCAGTCCATGTATGGTTGAATACATGCCAGCAGGGGTCATTTCCTGCAGGAGCGCGCAGGAGTGGAGCTCCAGCAGTAAAGAGCTCAGGGGGCGGGCACATGCAACAAGCCCCACCCCCTGCTCCCAACAGCCCTCATTCAGAGCAAGAAGCAGCCAGGTAAGTTGCAGAGCTCCCCCAGGCCCCCCAGTCCAAAACAGTCCAGTGGCACCTTTAAGACCAAGTTTTATTCAGGTACAAGCTCTCCCTCCTCTGCGAGGACAGATCTGCAAGTCCCCCCCCCCAATAGCTAGCAATCCAAAACAGTCCAGTGGAGCCTGAGTGGTGGGTGTTGCCTTCTGACACACTTCTGGTGATGTCAGGGGATGTGGCATATGCAAATAAGTTATGCTAATGAGTTATGCTAATGGGCTCTTGCACATCTTTTTCTACAAAATGACCCCTGCATGCCAGTAACCAATAACAACCTTGGCTAACAGTGCAATGCTTAAAAATACAAAAAAATACAAAAAAAAGAGACTGTCCAAAACTACAGTTGGTACAAAGTGCTATGGCTAGCATATTAACTGGAGTGGGTCATAGGGACCATATCACTTCAGTCTTGTTCCAAATTATCCACCGTGTGTGATTTAATGTTGTCTTCCCTTACCCCCAGCATTGTTAGTCCCATGTGAAATTCATGAGTAACTGTACATCGCTCAGAGCCGGCAGCTCTGCATGGATTGAGCGATTAATAAATGGAAATATTATTATTATTATAGTTGTTGTTGTTGTTACTATGATAGGAAAGACCTGAGAGTGGGCTAAGGATGATCAAACAGTCCTATGAAAAGGTACAGCAAGTAAGAGCTGAAGGGAGGAGCTTAGTTGTCACACGGCTTTATTCTCAGAGAGGTGATCTTTCAGATACGAGAATCCTGGGCCATGAACCAACAGTACACAAGAACCAGCAACAGGAAGTTACATGCCACACACAACCATATACACAAGATCACAGCTTTGTACTCTGTGTTTATTACTCTGGAATAACTTCCACTCCTTTCCTTCCATACCAGTAATTGCAAAAAAGATTCAAATCCATGCTTTCCATTGAAGTCACACCATCTGTCCTTCTCTCACCATTTACTTAGCTAATCAGTACAACAGGATGGTTAAAAGATAACTGACCAGTCTTGGGTGCTTTTAGGCATATGTTCCTAGAAACTACAGGTTTTAAAGAGAGATTTTGAAGGGGGAAATGGCTAGCTGTAGGTACACTCAATCACAACCAGAACCATACAAAAGTGATTCATAACAAAGCAGAACCTATGCAATGAAAGACTTTATGTCAATAGATGAATCAGATCTGTATTCTTCATTGTTTCATGTCCCAGCAGAGGCAACAGCTCTCGCAGACTACGGCTGGCTAGTGATTAGAGCAAATTAGCTGGGTGATAACTGAGGCCAGAGCGGGGATGCTTGGGACTGCCTTGAGGAAACCTCAGGAAAGTGCCAGGCGGATTCCAGAAGCGGCAGCTCTGTCCCAGCAGAGGCAACAGCTCTTGCAAATCACAGCTGGCTGGTGATTTGGGGGGGGGGGCAGGTATTGACTACAATGGTAGGTAGGGTGGAGGTCCATTGCTTGGCTTGGCCTGCTGTGGGTTTGGTTGGGGGGGGGCGTTTTGCGCACTATAAATCTGCTGCACGGCTGGTTAGATCCTCCCACAGGGGGAGAGGGAAACCGGAGTAAACTGTGAGATGTTCCTAGGTGGCCAGGGAATCCCTGTAAGATGGGGAGGTGGGAGGCATGGTGGTGGGCAAAGAGTTAGGTTTAGAAGGAGGCAAGTGGGAACCTGCAAGAAACTTGTGGGGAGGGGGCATTCCCCCGCCTTTGCTTCCTTCCCTCTCCCCCCATCTTCCCCTTTGGGACTGAGACAGCTCTGGTTGCTCTGGCTGATGATCTCTCCCTCCCAAGCCAACCCCCCCCCTTCTTTCTCCCTCCCTCTTTTCCCCTACCTTTGAGCCTAGCAGCACTGGTTTGGGGGGATTTCAATGTCCACGCTGACATTGCCTTGTCTGGTGCGTCCTTAGACTTTATGACTGCTACGGCATAATTAGGACTCTCCAGTTATACCTTGATGCAGGTGGAATGGCACTGCTTATCCTGTTGGATCTGTCTGCTGCCTTTGACACAGTCGATCATTTGGTCCTGGTCAACCACTTAGCCTCCCTAGGTTTGAGGGGTACGGCCTTGAGCTGGTTCCCCTCCTTCCTTCAGGGTCAGTCCCAGAGGATAATCATTGATGGAGAGAGGTCGTCACTGCAGGCCCTGACCTGTGGAGCTCTGCAGGGATCAATTCTCTTCCCAATGTTATTTAACATCTATTTGCACCCTCTGGCAGAGATTGTCAGGAGGTTTGGAGTGGGGTGCCATCAATTTGCAGATGACACCCAGCTCTACCTCTTATTTAAGGACTGACCATTAGCCGGACTTCTGGTCTTGGCCTCCTGCCTGGATGCAGTGGTGGAATGGCTAGGTGAGAGCTGGTTGAAGCTAAATCCATCTAAGACAGAGATTGTGTGGCTGGGGAAGCCCTTGATGGGGTCCGTCTTTCTACAGTCAATTCCATCAAGAATTTGAGAGTGTGGCTTGATTCTTTGCTCTCCATGGACAAACATGTGTCCTTGGTGACAAAGACTGCATTTTATCATCTATGCTGGGCCCTCCAACTGGCTCCCTACCTCTCTCAGGAGGACCTTGCCACGGTAATTCACTCAACAGTCACCTCGAGACTGGACTACTGTAACACACTCTATGCAGGGCTACCTTTGAAGATGCTTCGGAAGCTGCAAGTGGTCCAGAACACAGCTGCAAGATTTCTGACGGGAGTGTCCTGGTCAGCACATATAACACATATCCTATGGCAGCTCGAGACCCGGGTGCCGCATGATGGAGTGAGCTCCCGTATCTAGTTCCAGCTCCTGCCAACCTAGGAGTTCGAAAGCAAGAAATTGCAAGTTGATAAATAGGTACCACTTCGGTGGGAAGGTAACAGCGTTCCGTGTGCCTTGGTGTTTAGTCATGCCGGCCACACGACCACGGAAACGTCTTCGGACAGCGCTGGCTCTTTGGCTTTGAAACAGAGATGAGCACCGCAACCCTAGAGTCGGATTCGACTGGCTTTCGAGCAAGGGAACCTTTTCCTTTACCTTTATGGCAGCTGCACTGCTTCCCAATTAGTTTCCAGTGCCAATTCACATTTTTATTTATTTTGATTGATTTATTAAATTTCTACCCTGCCCTGCCGCCGAAGCGGCTCAGGGCGGCTTATGAGCAATTTAAAAACAACATTTGGTTAAAACCAACAATTACAAAATATAAAATACAGTTCCATAAAATCAAAGTGTTGGTACTTACCTTTAAAGCCCTAAATGGCCTGGGACTCTCATACCTTTGAGACTGCCGATCACAGCATGATCCTCCCTGTCTTCTCCAATCTTCATCTCGAAATGTATTGAAGTTCCCTGGTCCACCAACAACCCGCCTGGTGTCAACAATGGTGAGGGCATTCTCTGCAGTGGCCCCCATCCTGTGGAACCAGCTGCCAGAAGAGGTGCATGTCTTGCGGGACCTCCTTAGGTTCTGCAGGGTATGCCAGGCTGCTCTTTTTCAGGTGGCCTTTGGGGGACTGTGATCCACCAGCCAGCTGGCATACTTCAGCTGTGCCTTCACCATCCACGTATCCTGCCCTGCTTGATAGTGGACAGATTTTAATGGGGATAGATTTTTAACCTTATATTTTAAAGATTATTTATCTATCTTTGTATTGTTTTTATCGGTGCATTTTATATGCTGTTAGCTCCCCTGAGACCCTTTTCGGGGAGAGGGAGTGGGATAAATTTGATAACTAAATAAATAAAATAATAAGAGGAACAATTCTTTGAGGGGGGGAAACGTGATTACATAGGAACAGATCACAGCAATCACACGGAGCATCATTTCTACAGTTCTCTATCTCAGCCACACGTTTTTAGAGGCATAGTGAGCTAAAGGTCACTGTTAAGAAAAGAAGAAAGCACTGAGCCCATTCCGAAGGCTAAAGAGATGGTTAGCAAAAGAAGTCTTTCAAATGACATTTCATCAGCCTTTGCACTGTGGGAAAACAGAATGAGCAAAACTACTCATGTAGGTCAATGAATTACTAAACCTCATTAACCTGGTTTGTACTCGAGGGTCCCCCCCCCCCCGGTTCAGGAAACACAAGATGATGTGGTTAGTCTCCAGTAAACATTCAGTAAGACTAGGAGGGATTTCACATTACCTTTTTAAACCGCATGGTTTCCGTTATTGGCCCGTCATGGAGTAAACCCGTTCAGGGATGGCTGTTTCACACAGCATTTCCCTTCAGGTAAGCAGCCGTCACTGAAGCACTGTGGCCATTTCAAACTGTGCCACTTTCTTTTCCCGCTATTTCCCCCTGTGCACGCGATCTCCCTGAGAGGGTTGTTGTTTTCTTTTTAAAAAGGTGTTCTATTGGGAGCACTATGGCGCTGATTTGACGTCCTGTTTCAACATCATAGTGCTCCCAATAGAGGATTAAAAAAAAACGAGGAGAGATCATGCGCCAGCGGAGAAAGGGTACGAAAAACCCATCACTGGAGGAAGCACTACAGAGCATTTCACACAGCCCATAGTAGCGATTCAGATCCAGAAGAAGGGATTGAAGACCTGAGAAAAGCAGTTTTTGTCAATAATGCCTCAGGCATGCTTCCCAAATGGGAGACAACCGGCATTGTTTGACCAGGTAAATACAGGGGTCATTTCATAGAAAAAGAGCTGCAGGAGCTCATTAGCATAACTTGTTAGCATATGCCACACACCCCGACATCACCGGAAGTGTGCACTAGCCCCTCTGACAGGCAGAAGCACCTGGGATCCATGCTATTCCCCCTCTCCCTTCCCTTCGCCTCCAAGTCGGGTGAAGGAAAAGGGGAGGGGGAGGATCTCAGGCGCTTCTGCCTGACAGAGGTGCTGGCGTGCCCACAGCCAGCCTGGGTGAATTATAGAATCATAGACTCATAGAGTGGGAAGGGACCTCCAGGGTCATCTAGTCCAACCCCCTGCACAATGCAGGAAATTCACCAATACCACCCACACACCCCAGTGACCCCTGTTCCACACCCAGAATATGATAAAAAAAAAACCTCCAGGATACTATTTGTAAGATTATCTGTAAGACACAAGACCAGGACGCATCTCACTTCTGGCAATCACTTGGAGAGACCCTATCACTCAGCTTCCATTGCCCCACACTCACCCCACACTATTTTATTCAAAAATATGTGAGAGTTTCCAAGAAATCTCTTTTTGTCGCCTTTGTGGACTTGAAGGCGGCCTTTGATTCTGTATCTCGGGGAATACTTTGGGCAAAATTGAACTGCTCAACCATAGATAAAAGACTGCTGCATCTGATGATTAAAGTCCATGAGAATACGCAATTACAAATCAGATGTAATGGTGAAGGAAGGTTATCAAAATTGATTCCCTCTCGGAAGGGAGTAAGACAGGATTGTTTACTTGCCCCTTCCCTGTTTAATATATACATTAACTCCCTTATTCAGTCTCTACATGGGATAGACGTCCACGCCCCTAACTTCTCAGGAGGAGAGGCGGTTCCAATACTAATATATGCGGATGATGCTATCTTACTGTCCCAAACTAGAGTTGGTCTTAAACGAGCCTTAAGAATCTTTAGTAAGAAATGTGATGAGGAATTATTAATGATTAATTATTCCAAAACCAAGATTATTCATTTTAACAGGGCTTACAAGAAAGATATTTGGAGAATAAATGGTCAATCCGTAGAGCAAGTAAAAACATATTTTATTGAATTCATATCCCACCCTCCCTGCAAGCAGGCTCAGGGTGGGTTTTATCAATACAATATAATACAATTCAATTAAAAACTTTAAAACAACAATTTAAAACAGTATAGAATCATAAAATACCGTGTTAAATTAGATCAGATGTCAATTAAGATGTCAATCGGATACAACAGCAGTTACCCAGATGTCTATTTGGATCCAAGCCACTGATTTGTGATTAGCTGGGGGGGACATCAACTGCCTCAACTAAAAGCTTGGTGGAAGAGCTCAGTCTTGCAGGCCCTGTGGAACTGTAATAGATCCTCTGGGACCCTGATCAGGAGCTCATTCCACCAGGTGGGGCCCAGGGCCAAAAAGGCCCTGGCCCTGATTAAGGCTAGTCAGATGTCCCTGGGACCGGGGATTACCAAAAGATGTTGATTTGTGGACCTCAGTGCCCTACAGGACTCATATGGGGAGAGGTGGTCCCGAAGGTATGCTGGCCCCTGGCCATACAGGGCTTTTAAGGTAAGCACCAGCACATGGATCTGGAATTCAATAGGCAGCCAGTGCAAGTCACACAGCACTGGGTGGATCGGAGTCTGCACGAGCGTCACCATCAATACCCGTGTTCTGCACTGACTGCAACTTCTGGAGCAGAGTCAAGGGTAGCCCTATAGAGAGAGAGTTACAATAGTTCAGTCTGGAAGTGACCATGGCATGGGTCACTGCGGCCAGGTCCCAGGGAGCGAGATATGGGGCCAACTGCCTGATCTGCCTCGGATGGAAGAAGGCAGACCTGGCAGTGGTGGTGACCTGGGCCTCCATAGAAAGAGAGGCATCCAAAAATATAATGCCATAACAATACTGGGTTACCTATAGATTGTATAAATTCCACTGGTACATGGTGCAGTTCTTAAAACAGGTTGCTCTCTGGGAGGAAGAAGAAGAAGAAGAAGAAGAAGAAGAAGAAGAAGAAGAAGAAGAAGAAGAAGAAGAAGAAGAAGAAGAAGAAGAAGAAGAAGA
>NW_015169801.1:437155-452584 GCF_001447785.1 Gekko japonicus | reverse complement strand
AGGAGGAGGAGGAGGAGGAGGAGGAGGAGATTGGATTTATACCCCGCCCTTCACTCAGAGCAGCTTACAAACTCCTTTTCCTTCCCCTCCCCAGAAGACACCCTGTGAGGTAGGTGGGGCTGAGAGAGCTCTTTTGAGGACTGCTTGTGAGAGTACAGCTATGACAGAGCTATGGCTTGCCCAAGGTCATCCAGCAGCTGCAAGTGGAGGAGTGGGGAATCAAACCCGGTTCTCCCAGATTAGAGTCCGTGCATTTATCACTACACCAAACTGGTTCTCTGAATATTCTGGACCCAACAAGATAAGACTCCCAAAATTCATAGCACTAAGTAATTTATTATGGCATTTTTTAAAAAAGCAAGACTTTTTCACTAGGTGCATGAAGTGGATATTTACATTAGTGATGCCTGTATCAGTGCACATGCATACATAGGAAGGATAAACCATTATTCTCCACTGCCCCTCACCCTTTGTGCGATTTTTGTTTAATGTTAATTCCCCTAGCAAGGTTGTAAGCGTTGTAAAGAATTCACTATAGTAAGAATTGCTACAGAAATCATTAATGAAATCCTTTATTATTGTTAATATTCCAAGGCAGTATTGCAGTAGAAAGTGTCTTTATTCTGGGAGAGACATTGAATGTGCTCAAGGGCCTGGTTATTTCCACCTGCTTTGCTCCATCCCCGAGATCTAGCCCTTCTAAAGAGGCTTTTTCCCAACACTGCAGGAGGATGGGGAGGGAGACAGAATGCGAGAAAGATCAAAAGCTGGTGAAAACAGGCCTGTTTTTGAAGACTGCCATCATCATAGGTAACATGTTTCTTCTCTGACCATTCTTTTTAAACATCTGTTTGTTGGCTTATGAGGCGCCACACATTCCATCTTGTCCCTATCCTATCCTATTTAATGAAGCTGCTGAGAGAGGTCATGTGGGGATCTGAGGCACAGTGCCCTCAGTCTATTGACATAAACAAGCACAATAGAACTACTGCAAATAGTGCAAATCATGCAATTCTAATTTGTATTAATGCAACAATATTGAATCTAATCCATTGTACACTTATGTTTTACAGAAAATAAAGACGTCACAAGATGAAATGAAGATGTCAGCAGATGAAACTGGACGAACCCCCCCGGAGTTAACATTCGTTTCGAGGTGTCTTTTTCATACATAAGACCTCTGTCGCGCTCTTCGGTCTCCTGCTTGGGGTTGCCCCGGGCTGCCGTGCCGTCTTCCGCCGACGGGGGCTTCCCCCCCCACTCCACTGGGGGACTGACGGTGCTGGGAGTGCTGGGGTGGCCCGGAGCAAAGTGCGCCTTTTCAGGGGTTACCTCAGACTCAGGCCCGTCAGAGGGTTACGTCACCCTCTTTGCTGCCTGCCTGAGCCTGGCACCAACAGCCTGGGAATACGCCCTCTCTCTCGCTCACCAGGACTGTCTGTCAGCAAGCCAGCTCAGAGCATCCTCCTCGGTTCGCCCTGTGCGCTCCTTTATTGTCCTCGGCCCTCCCAGAACTCCCAGCGTCTCGGCCCCGCCTCCCTCTAAAGCTGAAGACGCCGCCACACCCCCCTGGGCTCCGCCTCCCTCCTGCCGAGTGCGGGCCTGCCTGTCGGCGGTGTCTCCAGAGGAGCTCTGCCACGCCGCCGGCGCCGTGCGAGCCCGTGCTCTGGCTCGCCCGCCCGCGACGCCCGCGCCTCCCCCTGCCGACGTCCTCTCCTTCTCTGCTGCGGTCGGCGTCCCGGCGGCGTCGGGTACCGCGGCAGCGACCATCTCGCTGGCAGGCAGGTGAGCTGTCGGCTGTGGAGTGGGGCCGCCCTTCCCGTCTTCTCCCGCCGTCCCCGAGAGTCCCGGGGGTTGGTCGGGGTCGTCCCCGGGACAACCTCATACAGTTGTGCATCCACATGATCAAGAATCTTCCAAATTGGACTTTCCTTTGATCAGCCCGGTTTTGGTATTATGGCTAAGAGCTGTTTGTGAGTAACTTCAAAACATATTGTTGCATTAATACAAATTAGAATTGCATGATTTGCACTATTTGCAGTAGTTCTATTGTGTTTGTTTATGTCTTACTGCAACCCCCTTCATTTGTTGTGCTCAGTCTATTGACATATACTGACAACATGCGAGTCTATCTCCCCTTTCCATCTAATTGTAGGAAGATGCTGGAGGTTCTAAATCAGCATGGAGTCAGGGAACAACTGTACGGAGGTGAACAAATGGAAACGTAATCCAGGGGGGGAAAACCCAAGAAGCGGTATGGGTTGAGAATAAGGCTAATGTAAGAACTGGTGTTTGACTTGTTCTAGATATGACAAGACTCCCCGAGAGGGAGCAAGGGCACAGCCTTGTGTAAGGACCCTGCCTCCATCTCCTCCAGCCAAGACCCCCTTGGTCAGTGGGATGAGATCCCCCTCTTATTTTGGATTTGGCTGTTTTAATGGGCACCCCCTTTTAGAGCCTAAGTGTCGGGGGACCTGGAACTGAAGAAGTCTCATAAAGGCAACTGGGTACAGCCATGAAAGCCCAGAAAAGATGTAGGATGTGCTGGCATTACAAACTGATTAAGTGCAATCTCCCCCAAGCTCAGCGTTCTCTATAACAAATATTCCATCACTGGAATATTTTTGTAATCATTGGAATATTTATTTATTTATTTATTTATTTATCATATGGCAATCACTGGAATATCCTGGCATATCCCAGAGGTGTCTGCACACCCCAAGGAACTTGCTATTTCATTAACCAACACCTGGTTCATCTTTACCCTTTTTCTGCTCAAACAAGAAGGGCACGCAAGTCATTCCGTTACGCTCCGTCCTGTTTCAGGAGCTATCTTGACTCACCCAGACTTTTGTGTCAATGAAGATCTGGCTCCCTTCAACTTAAAGTATGTGAATCATGTTGTCTCACCCAGGCTCTTTGTGCCCATGCAGATTTGGCACACAATAGCATAATCAAGGTATTTTCTCCACTTTTCCCAGCCAAAGTTTGACAGCAGTTAACTTTAAACCAGCCAGGGAGATTCAAACATTTTATCTTGGACCAATCGTGTTCTTGGGAAAGTAGGTTCCCATGTCCAACTACGGGACTCTTCCCCATAAAAAGACCATCCCAGAACAGTGAAACGTGAGCCAGTTTTACCTACTACCTGACCACTCCTGCAACTGTGTTGCAGGCTCCTTCCCGCCCCCGCCCCCTCGCTCTGCTCCTTGGACCTCTCCAGACCACAAGCCCAGGATTTCAGATTGTTTGTCCCTTCCCTAAAACTTCCCATTTTCCTCCCTTTTCCTTTTTATAAGTGTACCCTCTTACTGGTGTGTGTGTGATTGCTTAGGGAATAAGTTCTCAAGTGCTCAGTGTAGATTCCTCACATTTTAATTTTGTATAGAATAAAATTGTCGGTGTTTACAATCACTTTCTCATTCACTTTCTTCCTAATTTTATTCTGGGTAATAGTTGAATGGTTGGAGGAATGTGAGCAGTTTAATGGTGGAAAGACAATCGCTCTCTCACACTCTCTTTCTTCCTAGTTTTATTTTGGGGTATCCTCACGGAGATCCACCCTGGTATACACAGACTTATAAGGTCCTGCATTATTCTTTTCAGGAACCTTTTTTAAAAGCTAATTTCTCCTTCTCTAGGTCCAGTTTGCGTAACACTTGAGAGTACTTCTGGACCCATCGATGCATCTTTATCACTCCATAAAGAGATGACTGAGGAGGCCTTTACCAGATTCGGCAGGTACACCAAGTATAGCCATTTCTTGAGAAAGCAGTCCTGACTCCTGACCACAGTTATCTGTTTTGGTAACTTCCAGACTAAATTACCATAATGCACTCTATGTGGGGATGCCCCTGAAGACAGTTCAGAAACATCAAATGGTAAAAATCGCAACAGCAAGTGGATTCTCTAATACTTACCATAATTTGTACCTCGTGCCATTGCTATACCAGTTGCATAGGCTGCCAATTTGTTTCCAGGCAAAATTTGAGGGATGGCTCTTGTCTTTAAAGCCAGCACAGGCTTGGGCCGAAAGTACCTGAAGGAGCACGTCCACCAAATCAACCTGCCTGAGCTCTGAGATCCAGTGATGGGGCCACCTTGGACGGGTTCCCAGGAGAAGTGACATAGAAACTTTCCAAGTAATACATAAATATCCAGTCATGCCTAGTGTATCATAAGGCTATTTTACTCTTCCAAAAATATTTCTTTATAGCCTATCGGTCACAAAACTGATCCATATATACAAGGTGTCATTGAAATCTTGTAACTCAGATGCCTTTTATGTTTTGCCTAAAGCACAGGAATTCAGGACAATGTAACTCCTTCCTCTTAAAAACATCAACAGGGGTTGGGTTTTTTGTTTTCGTGTTCCCTGGCGGACTTTGTCTCACAATGCAGCCGCTGAACAATGTTTTGTTCTCAACTAACCTTTTTAGCCAACTCCTGTGCTGCTTTCTGAAGAGCTCTTGCAGCTTCCTTGTGTTGTTTTTTCCCCAAAAAGCTTTCTTTGACGAGGCTGTTTATAATGTGACGGGAGGAAGAAACAAAGCAATTGTGAAGTTTGTTAAGAAGTACTCTGCCTGTTATTAAAAGTGACCTTGCCACTTCCACTTCTATTTATTCTGCTTCCTTCCTACGGTGGGCAAGATCATGTCAAGTGGAGTTTAAGCTTTCCAGTTCCAAACAGAAGCAGGACAGGCATGAAAGCACAAGTGGTTTAAACTCAGGCCAAGTCGGCGCATGGAGTTGAATGAGGTGAGGATGAGGCAGTAGACTGTTGAGGGGATGGGTTGCACTTCACTGCTTCAGAAACAAGGTGAAGGATCACACTTTAAAATGCTTCCTGATACAAAAAACCTAACTATAAGTAAAAAAACCCCGGAAGATTTATTTTCACTTACCGTGAATCTTCCTTATCAGTGGTCCAGGAGTGGGGCAGTCCTCACTATATAGCTCCTCCTCTCCACAGGCAGCTTTTGCGATCCAGGAGGGGAGGGGCTTGTCCCTGGAGGCTTCAGTCTGTTTCCAAGCTGTGACTCTCTCTCAAAAAGGTAACCAATAACTTGAAAGGAAACAGATTCAAACCTTTTCCAAAGTAACAACTAACACTAACTACAAGGAAACCTCTACAGTCCTATGAACCTTTGGCTGAGCTAGACCAATCCACCTGGCAGCTTACAGCCCTTACCACATTTATAGTAAGAGTGACCAATGACCTATTTCCAACCAGCAGACCCCATACACACTAGGAGCCATACCTGAGAAAAAACCTTGAGTAGGTAGGAATTCCCGACTCCTGGGCCACTGAGAAGGAAAATTCACGGTAAGTGAAAATCTTCCGTTCTCCAGTGGTCCTAGGAGTGGGGCAGTCCTCACTATTGGGACATAGAAAAGCAGTGGGCCCCAGGGAGAAGAAAACCTAGTTCCTAAGCATAAAGGGTGTGCTGTAAGACTCTTCTGCCGAAGGCTACTTCTGCTGAAGCCACTTTGGTCCATTCTGCATCTGGCATTCACTCCACATTTTCTCAGCATTTGACCTGGTTCCCCCTTGTCTTGGAATATATGTTTTCATTCAATCTGGTATGCAGATTTTCCTGTGTCAGTACTTGCCTCAGCAGTCATTAGCTGCCAAAGCCAAGTAATTCATGACTAGGTAATAAATACAGAGGGGGAAATAGGGGTGGGGAAACTGACAGAGATCAATGAAGCTGTGTCAAGTTGTCTGCTTATTGTTCCCTTTGAATTGGAAGTGGAGGAAGGAAAAGGTGCCACTCAGAGCCACATTCAGATACCCTGAGGTGATGCTGTACTGACTGTGAAGTCACCCCTGAATGGCCATAAATCTATGCAGAAGGTACCATAAAACCCAATGAACAAAGAAAGTGAAAGCAGCATGCAATGTAGAGGGAGATTAACATCCTGACATAGCTGTGGAAAAACTGCAAAGAAACAGATGGGTGCAGAATCAGCCTTTGTCTGTTCTGTAATGTCTGGTAAAAGAATGTAAGACCTCCAAGTAGCAGCCCTACAAATTGTCTCCAAAGAAGGAAAGGATCTATAGGTGTGGAGGTTGCCACCCCACCCCCCCTTAGGGAATGAGCCATGATGTCCTGTGTCAGCTCCAAATCTGTGGCTTTATATGCCAGGATGATGCACCCCCTGAGAGCGGATGTGGATACTCTTTGTCCCAACGCAGACTTCCTAAAAGACACAAAGAGTCAGTCTTGCAAAACTGTTCAGTTCTATCAATGTAGAAGCTTAAAGCCCTTCTTACATCTAGGCAATGCCACTCTTTCTCCTTATCGTGTTTAGGATTGGGACAAAAGGAGGGTAGAATGATTTCCAGAGCCAGTTTGGTGTAGTGGTTAAGTGCACAGGCTCTAATCTGGGAGAACTGGGTTTGATTCCCCATTCCTCCACTTACACCTGGCTGGATGACCTTGGGCAAGCCGTAGTTCTGATAAGAGCTGTGATGAGAGGGGGTCCACCTGCTAGGTGTTATTATAAATTCTAATTGTAGGTCCCTCTCTGGAGGCTAACATGGTCCCAGTCACTCCTTCTGAGTAACCTATTTCTGCCAGTTGCTTGTGCTCAACCTCCGGGCTCTGAGACTTTGAAGTGCCAGCCAGGGATGTTGTATTGCTCACTGCTGAACAGGAGCTGCCAAGGGACCACAGTGGAAAGTCTCTTCAGATCCTGGAACTATGATCTTCTTGGCCAGAAGGGTACCACCAGGACTACTTCTGCTCTTTGATCTATTATCTTTTTCATGACTCTCAGTATCAGCTGAACTGGAGGGGAAGGCATACAATAGCTGCCATGGCCATTCACAAGTCAAGGCATCTACTCCAATGGCTTGAAGATTTCTTGTTCTTGACATGAACCTTGAAACTTGGCAATTTTGATCCATGGCAAAGAGGTCCACCTCCAGCTTGCCAAGTTTGTGACAAAACTGGTGAAAAACATCCTTGCTCAGCATCCATTCTGACTGGTCCAGAGTCTTTCAACTCAGCCAATCCACTAGTGAGTTGTCCTGACCTGCTACATGCACTGCTGTCAGGGATTTGAGGTGCCTCTTCACCCAGTGTATTAGGATACTTATCTTCTCATGGAGAGACCTGTATCTGGTGTCCCCTTGCCTATTCACATGGACCTTGGCTGTCATATTGTCCCTCTGTACTAACACGTGGTTCCCTGAAAGGAGATCCTGGAACTCCAACAGACCCAGCCTGATAGCTCTGAGCTCTATCAGGTTGATGCTGCAGGCACCCTCCTCCTTCGGGCGGGAGCCCTGAATCATTCTTCCTAGAGAATGAGCCCCCCCAAAACTGGTGAGACTTGCATTTGTGGTCCCCTTTCTGAAACCTGCAAGAAACAGCCCACCTCTTGATCTCCTGTCTTACAGGACCAGGTACCTGAAGTATCTTAGATTTCTTGTGTGCAATCACATCCTGATACCAGAGTAGAAATCTCTGAAGCAGGTGAGTGTGAAACCGTGACCATTGTAGAACATCCTGACAGGACACCATCAGCCCTAGCAGTTTTGCCAAAGTTATGACTTCTACATTGGGACTCTGTAAAACTCCTTGAAATGTTGTTTGGATCTTGTCCTGTCTCTCTGAAGACAGAAAAACTGTGTCCTCGGCAGTGTCTATCAATACTCCAAGGTGAAGAATTGTCTGAGTCAGGTGTAGATTGCTGTTTCCCACACTGATCACAAAACCATTCTCCTGAAGGCCATGTTTGATTTATGTCCTCCAGACCCTGTTGAAAAGAAGGCCTTGATCAAAACATCATCCAGGGACAGAAACAGAGACATTCCCTGAATTCTCAGGTATGCTACCGGTACTACCAAGACCTTGGTGAACATGTTGGTTGAGGACTTCAGCTCAAATGGCAGGCTCAGTATTGAAAATGCCACCCATCATATACAAAATGAAGGAATCTGCAATGGACTTCTCAGATTGGGATATGTAAGTAGGGCTCCAAGAGATCAGTTGATGCCAAGAAGTCTTCCTTCTGGATGGACGCTACAATGGACCTGAGAGTCTCTATTCTGAACCTCCTCATTTTTATGCACTTATTCAGCCATTTTAAATCTAGGATGGCCCTGACATCCTCATTTTTCTTTGGCACTATGAAAAAGATTGAGTAGACCCCTGAGGCCCTCTGCACTTCTGGCACTGCTTTTATAGCCCTGATGTCCAGTAGATGCTGAATGTCCTGTTCCAGGAGAAGGTGCTTCTGATTAGATCAATTCCTTGGCACCTGAATGAAACAATTGGGTTGAAGAGTGCAGAATTCCAGAGAGTAGCCTTTTGCTATTATGTCCAGTACCCACTTGTTGTTCATGGTGTGTTGCCAGTGGGTTGCAAACACCAACTCTTGGAGCATCTGTTAATCTGGCATAGTGATGCTGAGGGTGCCTTCTTGGATCCCTTCAAATTTGATCCAGATTTGCTGAAGGCAAATGTTCTATTGTCCACTCGCTGCTTGGTATGCCATCTTCCTTTGAAAGGTGTGGATGAACTGGCACATGAAGGACGCTTAGACTCTCAGAAGGACTGGAAGTGTTTTCTGGGCTTGATTTCTTTTTTCTGAGAAGGTAACGCTTTTTTCTTGTCTTTGTCCTCCACCAGATATTTGTCCACACCTTCTCCAAAGTGGTTGATCCCTCTGAAGGGGATGCCTGCAACTTTGGCCTAAGCCGAGAGATCCACTTTCCAACGTCTAAGCTGGGTATTACATCTGCCTGCAACGCTGGTGGTCATGGGTCTGGCCGAGAGCTGGAGGGTGTCCAAGGACGCATCTGCCACAAAGGCTGTTGCTAGGGTGATCTTCTTTATCTCATCCTTGAGCTCCTTGGGAACATTGTTGTCAGCTGCTGCCAAGTCCAACGCCCAGGAGTATGCAGCGCTGGCAAACAAGGAGCATGCCATAAAGGCCCTTAAGGATGTCACCAAGGCATTAAAATCTCTGCGTAGGACTTGCTCTATCCACCTGTCGCAGGGGTCCTTGGGAAAACCATCCACCTCCATTGGAAGGACCAAGGCAGAACACAGACTTGCCACTGGGTCACCAACTAGAGGCAGCTTGAATTTCTTTGCAGCTCCTGGCACAAACAAGTAAAACTTAGGGATAATAGGATGGTTAGCCTTAGATTTTGCTGGGGTCTCCCACTCAGTTTTGATCACACTGTAAAACACTGCTGGGAGTAGGAACCCCGAGAGAGTTACCCCTGACTTAAGAAGAAATTTATCTGACCTGTCCGGGAAATCTGGGTCTTGCTCCTCCTTCCCCTTATGTGAGATTTCTAGAACATGCAGCACTTTAGGGAGCAGTTTTGCATACAGATCCTGGGGGAAACGCTGTGTCTGCACGGTGATCACTGCAGCCTCCTCTTCCTCTGAAGGTTCACCTTCTTCCTTCTTAGAGGATGATTCTGAGTCCTCAGAGTCCTCACCATGAAGACTTAGCAAAGGGCTATGTTCCCTACTGCTTTTGGAAGCGTCATCATGCCTTCTCCATTTGGGATGGAGAGGGAGACCCACTCTCTGCTCTTTCTTCCCTGTGGGTGCTGTCCCAGGTGGGGTGCCTTCATCTGCCTGAAGACCTAGCTGAGGAACTACTGCTTTGTCTGGCCTCCTGCATGGCCTCCCTAATTTCCTTTCTCTTTTCCCCTTTAATCCAGGCCAGGAGGTTTGTCTTAGCATCCATGGTATGGGCTCTTTCCTCCTCGTTGGCCTGCAGAGACCCCGGGATGAAAGTGGAAGCTGGTGAGTTGGGAAGATGCAGACCGGAGGCCATGAGGTCTAAGGGCTGGGAGGTGGTTAGGCCCGCCTTTACCGCCATTTCCCACCTAAAAAGAAGCCTCCCCACCGAAATCACAAAAACCAAACACAAAAGCTCCCTTCTGTGCCAGTTCAGGCCCCTTAATTATTGGAAAGGCCTTACCGAGGGCTGCAAGCCTCTGGGAAGCCACACAGAGGGCTGAGGTGCTCCAGTAAGGCTGCTGTTCACACTATCAGCCTTGGAGTTTGGCTGTGGAGGGCTGCTGGCCTGACAGCTGGAGGCCTCATGGAGTGCCTGAGCGGTGGGCCGTGGCATGAGGGAGACCCTGGTGCTGTCAGCTTTTTGCTGCTTGCCACCACTCCAGAGCCATGAGAGAGGGGGGTAAAGGGGCCCTTCCTTTCTATGTCGAGAATCTGCTACTCTTCCTTAAGGTTAACTAGGATCACTGCGCTCTCTAGACCTCAGCCAGAGACGTCCTGTTGCAAGGCAGGGCCGAAAAGACTGAAGCCTCCAGGGACAAGCCCCTCCCCTCCTGGATCACAAAAGCTGGTCAAACCTGCCTGCAGAGAGAAGGAGCTATATCCCCCCCTCAACCCCACTCTAACGTGTGCTTCAGCGCCCCCATAGAATGTGGCCAGGAGCGCATGTGTGCTTGTCTGCTTCTGCTGACACGCAGCAGAATTTAGAAAAAACCAACCAACCCAGCCGCGGGTCCTTGGCTGCAATGCGCTAGCAATGTGAACGACCAACCACAGGCCCGCAGCATTATGATACCGGCTTTGGGGGCACTGTCTGATCAACAGAAACCACCCCAAACTCAAGTGGCTTATTAAAAGCTGAGATACTGCCATGGCAACCTGCCCGTCTGACCACACCCCTAATTTGGGACAATTTTTTCAGTTCTTCCTTGAAAAAGCTTTATTCGGTTAGTATCTTCATTCCAGATCCAAATATGTTGGTTGTTTCTGGACATATTTGTTCTGACAGGGTTCATTTACTAACAGCATATCACCCACCATGGCTGTTGACAGAAACGTTGTTGTTGTTCAGTCGCACAGTCGAGTCCGACTCTTCGCGACCCCATGGACCAGATCACGCCAGGCCTTCCTGTCTTCCGCCGTCCTCTGAGGTTTGCTCAATTTCATGTTTGTTGCATCTATGACACTGTCTAACCATCTCATCCTTTGCCGTCCCCGTCTTCTTTGACCTTCAAACCTGCAGGCAGCAGGTTTCTCGCCACATCCCGGGGTCGAGGGAGACGACCGCCACCGCGCCCGTCTCCCGCCGGTCTCCCCAATAAACCATATTCACACTGTTGCTTACACATGAAAGCAGACCTGTACGCATGGGGGTGCCTATGAGTGCCCGGCACCCTCCCCAAACAGCCATGCCTCCCCCCCTCACCCTCTCTGTGAAGTGCTTGCTTGGCTTGCTGGGGGAGGGGAAGCATGTCTCAGCCCGCGCTTGGCTTGCTGCCGGTGTGATTGTAATGCCTGAGCTGGTTCAGGAGGTGCAAGACGAAGTTCCTGCCTTTTGCTCTCCTCTTGGATTGCTGCAAAGGGAAGGGGAGGGGGTAGGAAGGAGCATAGCCTGTTGGCACCAGTGGTTAAAGGGCTGCTCAGGGGGTTATTGTCCTGCAGCTGCTGCTGCTGCTGCTAGTTAGCCGACGGAACCAGGCTGTGCCTGTAAAACCTTGAGGGGCTCTCCCAGCTCCTTCAGCAGTGCTTGCCAGACATCTTGAATCTTCTAAGGGTAGGCTTTGATTCCTTAGCAATGCACAGTGGTTCAGAGAGAATACAAGTCCCAGACACAAATCCTGATCTTTATTATTTCTGAACTACCCCAGGTGCTGTTCCCTCCCATTTTTACCTGTCAGCTCTTACCTAGCTGTGTGTCTCCTCCTCTATATTTTCCTAACAACTTGGGGGGCCCCTAACAAAATTTTTCTGGGTACAGGGCTGCATGCAAGTCTGTCAGTACAAAGGGCTTAAGAACTTTCAAAAAATCAATATGGTCTGAGTGTTTGCCAAGAAACTTATAATTACTACAGATAATTTTATTCCAGATTAAGTTCAACTCATTTTCATCACGGAAAGTTTTGTTTGGATTCTTTAAAAGGATTGTGTCACCTGTTCCATGGTGTTGTATTCAAGCTTATTTCCACCTGCAACTTTCCCACATATATATTGAATAGGATATACTAGGAGAAAGGCCCGTTGCAGAAAGGAATGAAACAAGCTCTAGGAGTAGGGCCTGGGTGAGTGCGGGGTCCTACAGCAGTCGCCAGTGGTGCCCCCTTCCCGGGCCCTCCCTGGCTCACCTGCCTCGGCAAGCGGGCCAAGAGGGGGCATGGGAGGGGCTCTGGGAGGCTTATCCTGCTCGCCTGCTTCAGCAGGTGGGCAGGAGAGGCCATGGGAGAGGCTTTAAATGCCTCCCTGATCCCTTTGTGGCATGCCTGCCTCGGCGGGTGGGCCAGGAGGGGGCGGGGGGCCTCTGGGAGGCGTCTCCTGCTCAGCCGCTTTGGTGGGCGGGCAGGAGAAGCCACGGGGAGGGCTTTAAATACCTCCCCGGTCCCATCCTGTCTTGCCTGCCTCGGTGGGGGGGCAGAAGGGGGCGGGGGGCTCTGGGGGGCATCTCCTGCTTGGCCGCTTTGGTAGGTGGGTAGGAGAAGCCACGGGGAGGGCTTTAAACACCTCCCCAGTCCTTCCTGGGCTCTTCTAGGCTCGCCTGCCTTGGTGGGTGGGAGCCTCTGGGATGCTTCTCCTGCCAGCCTGCTTCAGCGGGCGGGCAAGAGAGGCCATGGGGAGGGCTTTAACTGCTTCCCTGCTCCCTCCCGGGCCCTTCCTGGTGCACCCACCTCGGCGGACAGGCCGGGGGGGGAAGCCTCAGTCTTCTCAGTGTCGGGCCAGCAGAGTGTTCTTCCCACTCGTTGTCTGGCACCACACTGAGGCAGCGACGCTGGCCGCTGCTTCTGTGGTGGGCGGGACTACAGCAACCCAGGTCACTGGATTGGCACACCATGGGAGTGACAGTCCAGGGAGCCAAAGGCTGTGGAAGTGTGTGGAACACTGAGGCAAGAGGGACACGAAAACTCTTTTATATATAAGGAGAGATTCTTCAAGGTTTCAGCCCTCACCCAATGAATCCTCCCTACTAAACTGCAGAAGGAGAGGGAAAAGCAGCCCTGTTTTTCAGGCTATAAACATTAAGCACCCAAAGGCCTGGGGATGAGGATACCCTTTCCCTCTATCTTCTCACCACTGGGATCCTGAGGGAAGCAATGGGTGAGGGCCTGTTTTTAAAAAGAAATTGTGAATGCACAAAACCCTGCACATAAGCAGAAGAACCCTGGGCTAGCGTCCTCAATTTCAGGACGTCTCTTCCAGCCTGTGTTTGGCTAAAGTTACTTGCCAGTATCCACTAAGGAGGCAGTGCTTGGACAAAATGAAAGGCTTCAAGGCTGAGGAAGGGACAGCCTTTAGTTCCCTTCATCTGTATGTTTCATTTTTGGGTGAAAAAAAACATACCCATCCCTATACCTGTTTTGTATATGAATGCAGAGCTACTTTTAGACAAAGAAGTCTTGCATTGCATGTGTACTTTTTTTTGTACTTTGGGGAGGCTGGAAACTTGGTAGTCTTCATTCTGAAAAGCAGGTCACTGCCTCAGGGAAAGAGAAACTTCAAGACAATGGCTTACATTCTCCCACTCCATTGAGCAAAGTTTGAAGCCTTCCTCTGGCCTAAGGCACCTTCCTCCCAAGGAAGTGACTCTTTCTCAGGATGAAGGCTGCGGACTTTGCAGAGCAGAGCGGTAGGTTACAAGCCTACACGCTGCCATGGGGAAATCGAAACTGAAGTCAGAATGCAGCTGCACGTCTTGGTACTCCCAGAAAAAACAGTCAGAGCTGATGCAGTTGGTTCAGCTGTGAAAACTAGAGGAAAGTTCACTTGAATTAGTTACCCATGTGCCCATTTTTCGTTAAGTTACTTTCTCAAAGCACACGCACAGTAACTACGTGAAAAGTACACAGACGGAGAGTGATTTCAGCAAAGCGTACTTTATTCAGTCAGGAACAAGACACTTTGGCCGGCTCGCAGGCCGGCTTATATTTCCCCAGAAACCGCCACCCAAAACACGCCCCAATAGGTTATTTACAGTGGCCGAGAGTTCCATTGGCTTCTCGGCCAGGAACCTAGCCCCGATTGGAGCGGGCTAGGATCCTCATAGTCCATTGTCTCTAGGAGCGATGCTCACGGTTGTCCCTGGGCATGTCTGGACTCGTCCAGACTTGTCGGGACTTGATACACCACACTACCAATCAGATTCCAAACGGAATTCAAGAAAGTGTTCCCATCACTAATTCAGAAAGCACCCCCCCATCCCTTAACTAAATTATTTTTATGTAAGTGGAGGGCAAATTTAAGATGTAAATGCTTATGTCTATTAAACAGAGCCAGCATGGTGTAGTGGTTAGAGTGTTGGGCTGGGATCTGGGAGGCCCAGGCTCAAATCCCTACTCTGCCATGGAAGATTGTTAGGTGACCTCGTGCTCATCGTGGTCCCTCAGCCTAACCTACCTCACAGAGTTGTTTTTGTGAGGATAAAATGGAGGAAGGGAGGATGATGCTGTAAGCCTCTTTCTGTCCCTATTGGGGAGAAAAGTTGGGTATAAAAATAAATAGTAGCCTCTAGTTTATCAGTGGAGAAGAATGCAGGGCCGGTGCCGGGTTTTTTTGCCCACTAGGTGAGGCTACCTTCTGTCCCCCCCCCCCCCAGTGTACCCACCAATTTTCAAACATAAATGCATTTCAGGAAGAATGAAAAACACAAAATTTGAAAGTGCTAATTTCTTCCTTTCTTTCTTTTAATTGTGAGAACAAGTAATACAATCTCTGATTTTCTCTCTCAAACATAAAAACACAAATCACAAAGTATTTTGAAAAATCCCGTTAATTGTGATGTTGACATTTAAGTCTCTTTAATGTTTCCATTTCTGGCACAGCTGTTCTTGAAAAAAAGAGCAGTTTCTGTCAGAGCTCTCTCAGCCCCACCTACCTCACAGGGTGTCTGTTGTGGGGAGGATGTTATGTAGTGGGTAGCCACATGGATGAACGACAGACAACGACGTGGTGCATAGCACGCTTTATTAGCACACAACAAGACATGTGGATAAACGGCCGACAGGCCAACTATATACACACCTGGGGACCGCCCCTGGTCACCATTGGTGGGTTCAAATCTCCCGCCATGGATCCTATTGGTTCCCCAGTGGAGGGACTAGGATCCTAGTCCCCATTGTTGTTCCAGACTGAAGCTTGTGCATATGCGCTGACCTCTGGTGGCGGTCAGCGGACACTACACCCCTCCCCCCATAGTCCGGACCTTGCCCTATGAAACATAGTCTTTCAGGTACGCAGGGGGCTGTCGTACCCTTGCTGAGCGTCTGGGTCCCTGTGCTGGGGCCTCGGGAGGCCTGACCTCCGGAGCGGGCGTTAAAGGTGGCGCCGGGGCTTCCGCGGCCGCAGGTTCTGGCTCAGGGGGCCTCTCTTCTGTAGACGGGGGCTGGCTGACCCGCAGTGGGTTCTCCGGCGCGGGCATGGTTACCTCTGGGGCCTCGAAGGGGTCCTCGTC
>NW_015169801.1:433772-433907 GCF_001447785.1 Gekko japonicus | reverse complement strand
CCGCCTAAGCTTCATCTCTCGCAAACCCACGACGAAGTGGTCACGGAGGGCATCCTCCAGGTGCTCTCCGAAGTTGCAGTCCGCCGAGAGTTGTCGCAGCTCCGCGAGGAACTCCGCGGCGGTCTCTCTGGCCTG
>NW_015169801.1:396241-433725 GCF_001447785.1 Gekko japonicus | reverse complement strand
GACTTGGCCCCTTGCACCCAGGAGGGCCAGTCCTGCGGGCGGGCTATGTCGAAGGGCTGCAGCAGCCCAAGCCCCGGTGCGGTTGCCATTGTGCGCGTCGGAGGGGGTGCGGGAGGAGCGGTTCCGTTGCTCGCTGGATCGCTCATTGGATCTTGTCGAAGGGCTGCAGCAGCCCAAGCCCCGGTGCGGTTGCCATTGTGCGCGTCGGAGGGGGTGCGGGAGGAGCGGTTCCGTTGCTCGCTGGATCGCTCATTGGATCGGCTGCTTCGCGTCCTCCTGGTCCCTCGCGACGGCCCGGCTCCGTTGCGGCTGAATCCCACCTTCGTCGCCCCTGTTATGGGCTGAATCCCACCTTCGTCGCCACTGTTATGTAGTGGGTAGCCGCATGGATGAACGACAGACAACGACGTGGTGCATAGCACGCTTTATTGGCACACAACAAGACATGTGGATAAACGACCGGCAGGCCAACTATATACACACCTGGGGACCGCCCCTGGTCACCATTGGTGGGTTCAAATCTCCCGCCATGGATCCCATTGGTTCCCCAGTGGAGGGACTAGGATCCTAGTCCCCATTGTTGTTCCAGACTGAAGCTTGTGCATATGCGCTGACCTCCGGTGGCGGTCAGCGGACACTACAGAGGAGAAGGGAAAGGAGTTTGTAAGCTGCTCTGAGACACCTTTGGGTAGTGAAGGGCGGGGTATAAATCCAATCTCCTCTTCTTCTTCCATTTCAGGCACATCAGAATCTCATTTTGCGTGCCTTTTCTTTAGCAAATTTTGTCACCAGTTCCTTCAGGCCAAGCGCTGATGCTTCAACATGTTCAATGGAAAGAGTTGCCAAACCAAGTGGTCTCTTTTGCAGGTCCTCCAGGCCATTTCAGGTCAGTAAAACAGTGCAGCCAGCTGGAAGACCTAAGCCCTCCTCTCTTTGCACCCATGCACACCTAAGAATCAAGAAACCCCCAGAGTATGGTGGCTTATTTGACCAGCAAACAGAACCAGGGGGAATGCATCCCATAGTTAGATTCTCAGCCTGAATGGAAAGCTGCATTCAGACATAATGGTAAATCACGGTTTGCTTAAAGCACACTATCCGCAACACACTCTTTTCAGCAAATAGTAAATCCTGGTTTGAGTCCAGTGGCACTTTTAAGACCAACAAAAGTTTATTCAAGGTATGAGCTTTTTTGTGCAGTTTTTTTTTTTGTGTTGTCGTTTTTTGTAGTGTTAAAAAAATCAATTAAAAAAAATCCCCTCCTGGGGCTCAAAAAAAAAAAGACCATCTTGGGTCAGCTACGACGGGAGTAGGGTTGCCAGCCCCCAAGAGGTGGCTGGAGATCTCCTGGGATTACAGTTGATCTCCAGGCAACAAAAATCAGTTCACCTGGAGAAAATGGCCAGTTTGGAAGGTGGGACTCTATGGCATGATACCCCACTGAAGTCCCCCCCCCTCCAAACCCTGCCCTCCTCGGGTTCCACCCCCAAAATCTCCAGGTATTTCCCAGCCCTGAGCTGGCAACCCTACGTGGGAGGCTCAATCACAAATGTATCAGTTTTGCAAACTTCAGGGGGATTTATGGATAGGGAACTTTGTACAGGATTGCTTCGCTATTTTCAAGAAGCAGAAGGTCTTTCTAATCTACCAAGTTTGACATTTTGTATTAAAGACGGGGGGGTGTAAGGTAGAACATATTTTAAATCCAGCATTTATCAGCTTTGATAATATATCTTATTCACAGTGTGCCGTTCAAGTTCTCCAGACACAAAAGAGTTTGAAATATAACCACAGGAGCATATTTAGTGAGGAGTTATTCACCAGCTGACGATTTCATATCCTCTGTGGTTAAATCAGGAAACGGAACCAGGTAAGGGCATTTACCTGGCATATCCTCTATAAACAAAAAAGTGGTGTGTCAAAAAGCCAACCAGCAACATAACGTTTCCCGCACCCATGAGTTTATATAAGCAGTGCTTTAGCCAAGAAAGAAAGAAAGAAAGAAAGAAAGAAAGAAAGAAAGAAAGAAAGAAAGAAAGAAAGAGGGGGGGTTTAGTGGCTGATGAGCAGTTGTGAGGAGATAGGCCACTGCAGAGAAGACCCTGTCTGTGCTAAGCATCCATGGGACCTCTGAAGTTTGCTATAGTTCTTATTTGGAAGGTGACTTTGTGTAATAGAAATAAGTGATCCTTTAGACACTCTGGTCCCAAAGTATTTATGGCTTTAACAGTGCAATCCTAAACAGTTACAGCCTTCTAAGTCCACTGAAATCAATGGTCTTCAGACGATGTAAACTCTGTTTAGAATTGCACTATAAAGGTAACAATAACAGTATTAAATGCTATGGTCAGCACTTCATTCACATCAAGTACACAGGGAATAGTCTGCCCATAATAACGGGGAACTGGTTGTGACTAAAACAAAGTAATTCATTTACTCTGAACCCAAGCTGAACAAATTGATTTGGGATAAGGTAGGAATTAAGCACTTAAATACTCTTGCTACATTCGACCATGGAAACAGAGCTGTGTATCTTTATTTTTTTATTTACTTCATGTATAAATTGCTATGACAGCCCCATCCACTTCCCTCCCTCAGAGGCAAGATTTTCCTTCCGTTTTTCTTTCCTTTTGATGACTGAACTGCCTTAGTAATGTGTTTTCTTCTTTGCTGAAGAACTCTGGCTGTCCCACCCTGTCACAGTAAGATGTTTTGGCTGTTGGCTCAGCCCAGGAACCTGACGGAAGGATCAGGGACTCGCTTTAACTTAAATGACTTAAATGGCACTCAAGGTCTTTTGAAATTCAAAAATAACAAAATAGTTTATTTAACATACAGGGGAAAGGTCAGGTGAAATCAGGGACTGAATAATTCCGAAGTAACTCAATATAGATGACTTAAAGGTAAAACCAGTACATACACAGACTTTATTTCTAATGTTTCAGGCTAATGAGTGTTTCTTAAGCTATTCACAATTACTTAAAATCTTTATGCTGAGAGGCTTTTGCTCCAGTATTTCCCAAACACTTCAGTACACTTTCTTTGAGTTTTCTCTGACTCTTTTGGTCTCCAGAAGGCTGGTACACTCTTCCCAGTACCCAAACCCCTTATCTTGAAACACCAGTACATCTTGAGTATCTAAATGACTCTGAAGGTCTCTAAAGGCAGTTTCTAACCACACCAGACCAGGGAACTCTGCACTGTTCAGAGATAACTTCCTGTTTGACTGGATAGGGAAATTCTTCTCTCACTAGAAGATCTATCCCCTTTCTTTGGCCCTTTCTTTGGCCTACTTCCCAAACTTCCTTGCCAACTTCCCCCCAGTTCTCCATCTGTGTTAAACTGCTCTCAGCTAAGGCTAAAATCAGACTGAATCCTCCTCAGCTTCCAGTTCAGAAGTCTTTCTCTGCTCAACTGATGCTAACCAATCAGATTGCTTAGAGCAGCCTGTCACTCAAGGCTTGCTGGCTCTGTGAAGAATTAACTTCACAGTCCTTTATCTGTTTACACAGCACTTCTAAGCTTTTTAAAAGTGCAGTCCGTCACACCTGCCTTTCTCCCCAATGGGGAGCCAACGTAGCTTACATTATTCTTTAATTCTCTGTTTTATCCTTTCAGCAATCCTATGAGTTAGGGTAGGCTGAGAGTGCATGACTGGGCCAAGATCACACAGTGATCTTCCATGGCAGAGTAGGGATTCAAAGCCGGGTCTATCAGATCCTAGTCCAACACTCTAACCACTATACCACACTAGCTATTTAGTTAAATACTTAAATAAATATGTTGGTTTCACATCACATTTTGGTAGGTATGAGTTGCTTAGATGAGAAGATAGCTGACAAAGCCTGTTCTATTATAAGTCCCACCCTAAATGCTGGTAACAATAGGAGTATGTGCCACAACAATGAAAGGCTGCAAAACAGTGGCATGTTTCAAAGCGCACTCGCACCATCCTCTCTTCGCTGTTCTACTTCTTTCTGCTCAAAACCAGTGCTCAAGGTTTCTCTGCACTGGGGCCATGTGTTTACTTGTCTGACCTAATGCAGCTGGGCTGCTAAAATGTTTTTACCACTTGTTAACCCCCAGGTGGAACTTAGGATTCCCAATGCTACCTCAGCAGATTTGGGGGGGGCAGAACCTGGGGAGAGCTGAGTAATGTCACTTCCAGGTGTTGCTCTAGGCTGCCCTCCCCCCAGTCTCTCTGGCCTTTACCATAAAGACAAGAGGAAACTCCTAAAGTGTCACTATGTAGAGGTCATTTTTTTTCCCTCCTGCTCCTCAGTTTCTTGAAGGCAAGAAATTGGGACTGGGGACTGGTAATTTCCCACCTCAGGTGAGTAAATGCAACAGCTAGTTGAACTAGACATTAGAGCACCATTAGGTATTACAAAACTAGAGGGCAGTGCTAGATGTTATGAAGAAGACACAGGTTTGCAAATGCAAATAGACAAGACCAGAGCTATTTTTGAGCAGGAACGCACAGGAACGGAGTTCCAGCTGGCTTCCAAGTTGGCCACACCCAGCAGGAACTCATTAGCATAATAGGCCACACCCAACAGCAGAAACTCATTAGGATTGGCTACATTAGGGGTGTGTGGCCTAACATGCAAAGGAGTTCCTGCTCCAAAAAAAGTCCTGGGTTTTGACAACAAACAAGGTAAACAGAATAAGAAGCAAAAGGTGGGTGTGGCTGGATGACTACACTTCTGGTAACATGGGGTGTGGCCTAATATGCTAATGAGCTGTGCTGTCAAGGGTGTGGCCTAATATGTTAATGAGTTCCTCCTGTTGGGTATGGCCTATTATGCGAATTAGTTCCTGCTGGGCTTTTTCTACAAAAAAGCAAGGACAAAGACAAAGGGGGGGGGGGGGCAATCTGATACAGGAAAGGTAACCAAACAAGTTAGGGCAAAAACAATAATCAAACATGGCTAAACACATAGTGCTAATATAAAAATATACAATATATTTTAATTATGCGTAGGAAATATTAAAATCACAATAAAACTACATATCTATGGTTCTATATATAAATACCTATATCTAATATCAGGACAAATGTCAGAATATATAAATACAGGTTAAAAGGTACAAAATGTGTGCAAATACAAGAACAAAATGCTTTTCAGTTAAAAAGCCTTCTTCAGTGGTAAAATATAAGCTGAGCATAAATTAAACATCAATATATTTGTGCTGCCGCAGCATGCATATAGCAAACAGTTTGTATTAGAGTAGAAAAACAAGTTCTTTAATTTTAAAGTAATGCATGATGGAAATTGTAGTTTACCAACCAGGGGTCATTTCCTGCAGGAGCGCACAGGAGCAGAGCTCCGGCAGTACAAAGCCTAGGGGCGGGCACATGCAACAAGCCCCGCCCCCTGGTCCCAGCAGCCCCAGGCCATGAGGAGCAAGAAGCAGCCAGGTAAGTTGCAGTGGGTTTTGCCTTCTGACACACTTCCGGTGATGTCAGGGTGTGTGGCATATGCAAATAAGTTATCCTAATGAGTTATGCTAATGAACTCCTGCACCTCTTTTTCTACCAAATGACCCCTGTTACCAACACCTTAGGTCAGATGTTCTGAGATAGACTTCCTATTGGTTTACACAAGTTCTCTTCCAGTGTAGTTAGCAGCCCACCAAAGTTTTATTAGTCTTTTCCGCCTTTTGTTTTGCAATTGTTAGCAGAAAATGAGACACACAGAATCATCCTTTTTTCACCACAAGTCACACAATGGACTCTTAGACACTAAGATGTACTCTCCTACCCATTCACTAGCTAGATTGTAAGTTTATGATGTTTTGGATGCACAAGGAGTAAAATAGAGTGATTTGAGTCTATTAGACTGTGCATTGATCACTTCCAAGAGGAGCTCAGCTTCCGGCTGGGCTCCGAGCAGGAGGAGGAGGAAGGTGGGGCTGAGAGAGCTCTTGACAGAAATTTCTCTTTTTCAAGAACAGCTCTTATCAGAACTACGGCTTGCCCAAGGCCATCCAGCCAGGTGCAAGTGGAGGAGTGGGGAATCAAACCCGGTTCTCCCAGATTAGAGTCTGCACATTTAACCATTACACCAAACAATATTTCAAACTCATCATATACACAATGGACCTAAAAAAACAACAATGATCAAATACTGTGTAGACCTAAAATGGTAGGGGGGAAACGAGAGAAAATTAAATTACAACTATCAATCAACTAAAGGATAGAGGATATTCTTCTAAAATGCATTACAGATTGTGCAGACTGGGTCTGGATTCCCATCCTGTGTCAGATGTAACACAGCCACAACTGAGTTGTGGGTTTTCCTAAATTCCTGCATGTGTGGTGTCCCGTTAGGATCAAGATCACAGGAAGGCTTCAGCCTTCCCCCTTGCACCATTTTCGCAACTCGAAACAAACTAGTTGGGGGGGGGGGGTTTGCTATTTGGAACAACTCATGTTTTCCCTGGCATGCATGTGGGTTTTCCCAACAGGCCTGATAGTGCCCCCCAAAAAATAGTTTGAAGCTGGGAAACACATGCAGGAGAGAAAGATGAAGCTCCTTCTCCATATGCACTGAGGTCCTGATCTTAATTGGGCATCACACATACAGGAGTGAGAGAGAACCCAGAACTTGCATGTGACTGTGTTGCGACTGACACAGAGGGGGACCCAGACCCCTCCCATGTACTATGTGACATGACCATATATGGTATTGCTTAACTGTTCGTGTTGTTTTTACCTTTTAGGTCTTCGGTGTTTGGGTTGCTGGTCTTACTAGTTTGTGAATAAATCAGCAATACTAATGTAGTCTTGCAGTCTGTTGATGACAGTGGTGCTAATGTTACCAATTCCTTCTTCTTCTTACCAGTTTTAAAATATTTTATTGTAAGCTGCTTTGTGCGTATGTTGGCCCGCTGAAACCGCCACCGGAAAGATCACGGATAGAAGGAGAAAAAAGCCAGAAGAAGCCGAGCCGACGAGCTGTTCCAGAAGGAAGAAGATCGAATAACGTCCCTCCACTGGGTGCTGTTAGGACAGTCCCCACCCCAGTATATATGTGGCCATAGGTAAGGGATAACGGTTAACTGTAAGCCGCTCAGAGACCCCCTGGGGGGTTCGAGCGGGGTAGCAAGTTGAAATAAATAAAATAAATAATAAATAAATAAATAGAAAAGCAGATTAGAAATATTTTACCTATATAAATATGCCCTGTGGCACATCTCTGGGCAGGGCTTAACACGGTTGCAGAAACATTCCCAAGTGTTGCTTCACTGACAACTGCCATGCGTGAGCTGCATCACAGAACTTTTGTAACATTCAAAGGCATCTTGAAATGCACTTCCCAGGTCACATCCCATGGCTGTCTGGGATAGCAAAATGTCTTGAACAGACCCTGCTTCTTGACAGGAATTGTGTCATGTCTCTATGCAAACATACATTTGGTGTGGGCTGAATATTAAAACAGTTGTCATAATGAAGCACAGAGACAAGAAAGATATCATTGCTCACTTATTCTATCCTGGAATCAATACAGAGCGGGGGGGGGGAGTCTATTCTTAATGTTAAAAACCTTGAGAACTCTTTTTGTGTGGGTCAGAGTGAATCAGAATGCAGGATGACTGTCACAAGAAATGTGTAGTGTACAGCAAGTGGGCTGAGTGATTCCTGGAGGAAATAAATGTTAGCATGAGAACAACAGCTGAGACAAAATCCCATAAGCCAGGAAAAACAGCGACACAATTACACTAACAGGTGGCTGGTTTCAAAACAAATTTCAAGGTCTGACAGCTCCGTGCACCTGCTGTAGCCTGCTTTCTTGAAAGGGCTTGAGTTTGGCATGATCCATAAATATAAACTATGATGGTTATTGATAAGAAAAGCCACTGCTACCCTACGGTGACACTAAATGGCTGGAACTATTTAGCCAATTGGATGTTGTCCTCATTCTTCATCCTGCCTTGTAGTAGTAATGTTCAAGCCAGAGGTTGCTGTTCTGATGTGGCAGAATGAGCCATTCTTTCATCATTTCCAGCAGGATCGCCAGCATCAGATAATATAATCCCAAGTAACAGCACAGCAAATAATATTTTGTTCTGTGTCATTGCAATTTAATTATATACTGATCTCAGTTCCTGAGCAATTTTTTTGAGTGATTGACCGTCAATAGACATTAAAAGGCTGTTTTTTGTGTTTGGGATTTTTGTTTTCGCTCCTGTGGCTCTATAGATCATGATGTATGCTTTTGCTCTTATTTTAGCAAAAGTAGATAGGTGTGTGATCTACTTACTATAGAATGCCTGTAAGAGAGTAGTCTACAGCATCCTGTAAAAACAGAATGCAAAGTAATGACTAATCTGTGCTGTTGTTATGTAAAGGCACTATGTTTATCTTGCATACGTTTGAACTTTGCATAAAAATATCACAGACCATAGCTATTGCATTTCACGGTGTTTTGGCTCCCTGTTTACATATTTTCTGTGGGTGTACACACACACACACATACATGAAGTCCATAAAAACTTATGCTGCAGTAAATCTGTTAGTATTTAAGATGCCACAAGACCATTTTCAATGTCTTTTGGTGAAAGAGATAGGTAAATTACCACCAGTGCAATCTTAAACAAAGTTATACTCTTCTAAATCACTTAAATTCAGCGGGCTTAAGAAGGGCTTACGAAAAACATCTACTTCTGCATCATTGACTATGCTAAAGCCTTTGACTGTGTGGATCACAACAAACTATGGCAGGTCCTTAAAGAGATGGGAGTACCAGACCACCTCACATGCCTCTTGAGAAACCTGTATAAGGGCCAAGAAGCGACAGTTAGAACCGGATATGGAACAACTGATTGGTTCAGCATAGGAAAAGGAGTACGACAAGGATGTATATTGTCACCTTGCTTATTTAATATATATGCAGAGTACATCATGCAAAATGCTGGCCTGGATGAATCACAAGCCAGAATTAAGATTGCTGGGGAAAAGATCAACAACCTCAGATATGCAGACGATACCACTCTAATGGCAGAAAGTAAAGAGGACCTTAAGAGCCTCTTGCTCAGGATAAAAGAGGAGAGCGCAAAAGTGGGCTTGAAGCTCAACATCAAAAAAACTAAGATAATGGCATCCGGTCCCATCACTCCTTGGCAAATAGAAGGGGAAGCTGTGGAAGTAGTGACAGACTTCACGTTCCTGGGATCCCAGATCACCGCAGACTGTGACTGCAGCCATGAAATTAAAAGACGCCTGCTCCTTGGGAGGAAAGCGATGGCGAACCTAAACAGCATGATAAAAAGTAGAGACATCACCCTGCCAACAAAAATCCGCATGGTCAAAGCAATGGTATTCCCAGTAGTCATGTATGGCTGCGAGAGTTGGACTATAAGGAAGGCCGAGCGCCGAAGAATAGATTCTTTTGAACTATGGTGCTGGAGAAGACTCTTGAGAGTCCCTTGGACTGCAAGAAGATCAAATCAGTCAATCCTAAAATAAATCAACCCTGACTGTTCCCTGGAAGGCCAGATAATGAAACTGAAGCTCAAATACTTTGGCCACCAAATGAGAAGGGTGCACTCCCTGGAGAAGACCCTGATGCTGGGAAAGACTGAAGGTCAAAGAAGACGGGGATGGCAAAGGATGAGATGGTTAGACACTGTCATAGATGCAACAAACATGAAATGGAGCAAACTTCAGAGGACGGCAGAAGACAGGAAGGCCTGGCGTGATCTGGTCCATGGGGTCGCGAAGAGTCGGACTCGACTGTGCAACTGAAGAACAAAAAAGAAGGGTGTCACTTTCCTTCGGATTTTTAACTAACACCTCAGGAGGCTATTCTGGGTTCATTGATGAACAGCAAAATGTACACTCATTTTGAAGTGTCTTCCAGGGGTCCCAGCATGGTGCTTGTGGATCCCATGGCACCTGCTGACGCCTTTCCCGATACCTGCCTAATGTTTTTAGAGGCGGGGCCAGGTGAGGTTCTGATTGACCTTTGGATATTGGGTTGGCTGCGCAGATTTGGCTGTGCAGCTGCCGCCACAGCACTCGGGTCTTCACTGTGTGACTGAAGGTAAGCTGTGGCAGCCATTTTGTGTCCGTGCCCACCAGACCATATCAAAATTGGGAAGGTACTCGCAGGCTGATAAAGTTCAGGGTAGGGAGGTAGTGTTGGCATTTGACATGGCTTCTGGCAGAGGTAGAGCAGAGAAGAAAAGCAATGGTGAAGGGGGGGTATATTTTATTATATTCCACACAAAGACCCCCTAATCATTTCACAAACTATTCTGCCAGGGGACTGGAAATAATGCATAGAAACAGATTGCTTTTAAATATAATTACAGATCATTACTGCAGACAGACAGTTCAGTGCAAACTGAGCCAATAAAAAGTATTTTCCAGTAACGATATAATGTTCTGACTCATACAGCAATGAAGTGGTTGAGGCTTTTCCAGGTAACAGGCCTACATACAGACTTAACTATTTACACATATTTCATAACTTTCAAATTGATATAAAATTCCTTAAAGAACCATCTCTCAGCATGTTCCCACCATAATAAGCTGTAAAACAGGTGGCCAATGTGTAGCGAGATTTATAGTCACCCCAGTTGCGGTTCTTCAGTGCTTTGACTCTGTATTGGTGCGCACACACACAGACACACACCCTTCATACGTAACTGACAGAGGACCACATCCAAGAAGCTAATAACTCTGTGCATCTCAAACTCTACCCAGGCTACCTCATCAAGATTCATCAAATCCAGCACTGCTGTAAATTTTACATTCAGGGCACATGTGCGGAAGTTATTTATTTATTTATAATTTAAATTTCTAGACCGCCCTTCCCTGAGGGGGCCCTCCTATTGTACTGCAAGTATTGTTATTAGAAGTAGTATTTATTTGATGGGCATAATTTGTGTTGCTTTGCAGCTTATGTCAGTCAATCATTTATGTCAGATCCGGCCCTCATAACCAATTAGTTTGACACCTCTACTTTAAAGGATCTTTTTGCAAGTAGGGTGGGGGCCACTGCACGCATGGGGCTGATTTCCCAGCGGCGATTTGCTACTTGGGATTCAAGCCCATGCCGCCCTGCAGTGAGCCAGACCTGAATCCCAAGTGGTGAATCACTGCCGGGAAATCAGCCCTGTGTGCCACGGTCCCCACCCCACTCGCCAAAAGACCCTTTAAAGGGTCTTTTTGTGTGTGGAGCTGTAGCTGGCAATACCACCTCTTCCTCCCTGCTGAAAAATTTAAAGGGCTCTCCAGCTGATCGGTGGGCCACATGCTCCCCGCTGATCAGCTGAAGCCCTTTAAATCACTACAAGAGGGAAGGGAGAGTGAAAAGTACTGGGTTCGCCGCATGGAGGACTCGGACGACGACATACTGTAGCACACGTTTATTGTACTTCACATAGACAAAGACTAGCTCTAACGGCCAACAGGGCCAACTATATACATATCCACCAGCCACCCCCCACTCCCATTGGAGGGTTTGAATGTCCCGCCAAGGTGGCTATTTGTTGGGGCTGGGGAATCCAGGATCCGAAGTTTCCATTGTTCTCGGATCCAAGCTCTGGCTTTTCCGCGGACCCCTGGTGGCGATCCATGTACATAACAGAGAGGAATGGCTGCAAATGGCCATGGCTTGGGGGCAGGGCTTCCCCTGCTCGCCAGGGGCAGATTGGAGCCCCCCGGACCTGGGGGCTAGCAACCCTAACAGACAGACAGTCCTGCTCCTGGAAGGGCATGTATGACACTGGTGTTTGCAAGCACATTTTGGTTGTATTCACACTTTACATTCTGGTAGTAAATTTAAAGGCTTACGTGCACACCTAAGTGGTAGAGTGAGCCCTCAGTCTCTCCCTCTGACTGTACCTCAGTCTCTTCGCCCTGCTGCCCCTCCTGTGCAGCTGCTGGGGCCTCTTCTCCCTCAGGTGCTGGTAAAGGTTCCTCTTCTGGGCTGACTGTCCAGAGGAGGGTGGGCTGCTCCATGTCTCTTCCTCATCTGAGGACTAGTCGGCCTCAGTGGAGCCAGGACCCATGACAGAAGTATGTTTTGGATAGGACAGTTAGGTATCCACCACATTGAGGTACACAGTTCTTGATTTCCTGTTGCAATCTTAATGTTGATTTTACAACATACGTTATATTTAGATTAACTTTGTGGCATTCTCACAGTCATCTAGAGAAGGAACTAATCTCATTTTTAGCAGCTTCAAAATATATTTTAAAATATGACTGATTACTGGTTAATATGCTTACCTTCTCTTAAGTTGTTCACACAGAACCAGAGAATTAGAGAATTATGCAAACTACAAAATCTGTGTAGAATTATGTGATCCCAGTACCCAGGAATTAAACTTTGTCTGTGTTACCAAGGCCATTGTGCAGTCATCAATACGTAATATATATCTTTTTTTTCCTATTTGAAAGGTTCAGAGTTTTTGTCCTAGGAAGGATCTGACTTCTTCCTGTGAGAGGCCTACACTTCCTCTAGTGGTATGGGGTTCATTGCTCTCTAGGCCATTAGGATTTGGAAGAAGGTGTGTATTTTTTGGCAGGCAAAGAGGTTGTATAAGTAACTGTTCTAATAAAGAGCTACACATGCTCAGGAAAATTATAATACCAGCTTCATTATCTGAACAGCTTGATGAATTTTGTGGGAGATGGAAGTGGAGAAAATGAGAAAAACAGGTGAAACAAATTCTCCAGGAGACTTGATCTGAAAAGTATATGCTGCAGAGTACTCTGCTCTGCTTCCTATCATTCCTGCAGAACTACAGAGTCACATTCACCTGTGTGGATCAGATTAGCTCTAACATGTCTTCTTGTTGTTGCTGCCATCAAGTAACAGCTGACTTACAGCGACCCCCTAGGGTTTTCAAGGCAAGAGACGCTCAAGAGGTAGATTGCCATTGCCTGCTGCTGTATCACAACCCTGGTATTCCTTGATAGTCTCCCATCCAGATACTTGCCAGGGCTGACCCTGCTTCCAAGATCTGACAAGATTGGACTAGCCTGAGCTATCCAGGTCTCTAACATGTTGGGAACTGCTAAAATAATCTCCCTTATATATAAAAGCCGAATGGTAGTGGCACTTATCTAGAACATTCCACACGCTCCAGAATTGGTTGGCGCCCTGCTGTGTAACTCAGAATCTGTCCCTTTCCTCTGGCTGCATTGCTTGATTCTCGCCTCCAACATTCTAAACAGTTTGCTGTTCCTCTCCTACCCATAGCCAGTCAGAACCCAAAGGTTATTTGCATATGCAGCCTCATTGGCCTTTGCCTCGGAACACAGAGGTCGTTTGCATATGCGGCTTGATTGGCTTTTGCCTCTAACATTCTAAACAGTTTGCTGTTCTGAGGTAAAATGTGTCCAATCTCCAGGTGAGGGCTGGAGATCACTCAGAATTACAATTGCTTTCCAGATGGCAGAGATCAGTTTCCCTGGAGAAAATGGTGGGCTCTGTATCCTTATATGCTGCTGAGGTGGCCCCCGTATGACAGTCAATGTGACGTAGCAGTCAGGGCTTCAGAGCACGGGAGAGGCTGCAGGTATATGGGGGGGTGGAAAGCTGAAGAGTGAGGGGGAAATAAAAGTAGGCTGATGATTGGCTGGGAAGGAGATAGGGTTGCCAACTCCAGGTGGGAAATTCCTGGAGACATGAGGGATGGAGCCTGGAGAGGATGAGGTTTCAGGAGGCATGGGACCTCGGACAGGTACAAAGCCATAGACTCCACCCTCCAAACCAACCATTCCCTTCTGGGGAACCATCGTTGCCAATCTCCAGGTGAGGGAGAAAATGGTGGACTTTGTGTTATTATACCCTGCTGAGGTTGCCACAGCAAATTGATGCTGAGTGCCCAAGGCCTTGGCTCACTACAACAAGGCCTTGGCACTCTCCCAGAGCCTCTTTCTAGAGCTCGTTGTATTTATTTCCACAATGGGTCTTATTCCTAGTTTGTACATAATTCTGTTTCAAATTCACACTTTGATTGCTCAAAATCATGATACTTTTTATCAGCTTTTCCAGAGAGTTTTCAGTTTCTAAGACAGAAGTTACTGTTGTTTGGAGTTTGGTTGTTTGTTATTGTATGGTTCTCTACATAGGGCTTTTACCCTTCTCTTCCATTCATACCCACCTTTACCCTGTTTTTGCATTTTGTTGATTTGATACTTATACGCTGGAAAAGAGAAAAAAAAATTAAGTATTTTAACTCCCTCTTCTCCCCAGTGGAGACTTCAAGTAGCTTAAAGATTAAAATAAAACAATTTAAAGAAACACACGGGAGAGGGTGGGGAGGACACACACACACTCTAAACAACACACCAAATCCTGGGCTTGTCCTGGATCAGGTGGCCTGGCTCAGTGTCAGAGGCAACAAGCCATGGGCTAAGGGCAAAAACCACTTTGGGCCTTGCCTTTTGGTTCATGCCTCTTGCCATGCCCTGGCAAAAAGGTTATCTGCAGAGGAACAGAAGTTCAGCCCAGATCTTAGCAGGCAAAAGGTTGTTCCCAGACTTCATCTCCTGAAGGTTAAAAAAGAAAAGAGGAAAAGAAACTAAAGAATGTATGCCATGCTGGAGTTTGCAGCCAAGGTGAATTTAAATAAAGAGATAAGTGACTGCAATTTATGGGTGGAATTATCTCAGCAAACCCCAGTTCCCAATCACACATTTGCTCAGATGATGGGACTTGGGGGGCGGGGGGGGGGCATTTACACCTGAGTATTAGAAGGTAGAAGGGAGTGTTTAATTTCTTCTGCACCCATTGTTTCTTCCCTGCATGTATTCCTCCTGGCAATATTTCCTTTGGCAGTACAATCCTGTTTAAGATCCTCCCTGGAAAAAAAAAAACATGCAGGGAATAATCTGGTTTAGGGGCAAAGTTAAGACCCTGCTTTCACCCTTATGCAGTTGCCCCCTGCAATTGCAAGGGAAAGCTTGCATTTGCATTTGCAAAGGTAACCAAGGAGGTTAGGTTGAAAAGAATGATCGAATATGGCTAAACACACAGTGCTAATATATAAATACACCATATATGTGAAACGCAGGGGTCCTCTACCTTTTTGAGCCTGCGGGTATCTTTGGAATCCTGAGACAGGGTGGTGGGCACAACCACAGAATGGCTACCATGGGAAGCAGAGCCAACCACGAAATATCAGGGAGCAAGATTATATGTAGCTATAATATCTCTGCACTGCCAATAGGGCTGCCAAATCCCCCCAGGGGGCGGAAAATCCCCCGCCCCAGAGGCCCGTTCCCAGACACTGGGGAATCGGGCCCCAGGGGGAACCCCGCCCCGGCGTGCGCATCACAGGGCAGTGACGTCATGACGCCGGGCACACTGGGGGCGGGGCCACGGCCATACAAGGGAAAACTCTATGGTTTTCCCTTGTATGGTCATGGCCCCGCCCCCAGCATGCCCAGTGTCATGACGTCATTGCCTTATGATGCAAATGAGGCGCGCACGCGCTTTGCGCATGCGCGCACACACCAGGATCCCCTAGGAGTCCCCCGCCGGCGAGGTAAGTCACAGTTGGCAACCCTAACTGCCAATCAGAAGCCCTGCTGAGCAAAAGCCCCACCTAGCTCCACCCACTTTCTAAAAGCACTTGGCAGGTGCCAGGAACGGTGTTGGTGGGCACCACAGTGCCCACAAGCACCACACTGGGGACTCCTGCCATAATGTGTGACCAGAAGGCTAACTGTTTTAGCCAGATGTCTAAAGAAAGATGGACCAGAATGAGCATTTAGAAAGGATGGCTGTGATTACTATGAGCCCACAAAGCACGGTGAGCCCCCGAGACAAAGAAGGAAGAGTGGGAGGGCAAGCCGCAGGAACACTGTCCCGGAGCACAGGATGGCATCTCTGGCTAAAAGAGGGGGCGAGACAAAGGAGGGAGAGTGATTGGTGGCTCCGGGTAGACAGGGGACAGGAGTGGGGAAGAGTATAAGAGGGAAGGCTGCTGAGGGTCAAGGAGAACTTCCCTGGAACTCTTACAGCCACACACCACAGAGAGGGAGGCAGCCATGAGACCCAGGAGGCTTGAGGCTGAAGGGAGGTGCTGTAATCCCCTTTCCCATCCATAAAACTGAGACCCCAAGTCAGCCAACCCAGAGAGAGAGGGAAGCATGGACATGGAGGAAACGGCCATGGAGTCCAACGAAGAGGAGAGGTCAGGATGCTCTTGTGACAACGGTAGAAGACAGAGTTAGGATACAGGATAATCTTGACAGGAATACTGGGCTAAAACAAATAAAATGAATTTCAGTTGAGATAAATGTAAAGTTCTACATTTAGGTAGGAAAAATCAAAAGTATAACTACAGGATGGGGAAGACTTGTCTTGGCAGTAGTATGTGTGAAAAGGATCTAGGGGTCTTAGTAGACCATACACTGAACATGAGCCAGCTGTGTGAGGCAGTAGCTAAAAAGGCAAATGCGATTTTGGGCTGCATCAACAGAAGTATAGTGTTCGGATCATGTGAAGTGAAGGTATTGTTTTATTCTGTTCAGGTTAGATCTCACTTGGAGTATTGTGTTCAGTGCGATTTTGGGCTGCGTCAACAGAAGTATAGTGTTCAGATCATGTGAAGTGAAGGTATTGTTTTATTCTGTTCAGGTTAGATCTCACTTGGAGTATTGTGTTCAGTGCGATTTTGGGCTGCGTCAACAGAAGTATAGTGTTCAGATCATGTGAAGTGAAGGTATTGTTTTATTCTGTTCAGGTTAGATCTCACTTGGAGTATTGTGTTCAGTGCGATTTTGGGCTGCGTCAACAGAAGTATAGTGTTCAGATCATGTGAAGTGAAGGTATTGTTTTATTCTGTTCAGGTTAGATCTCACTTGGAGTATTGTGTTCAGTGCGATTTTGGGCTGCGTCAACAGAAGTATAGTGTTCAGATCATGTGAAGTGAAGGTATTGTTTTATTCTGTTCAGGTTAGATCTCACTTGGAGTATTGTGTTCAGTGCGATTTTGGGCTGCGTCAACAGAAGTATAGTGTTCAGATCATGTGAAGTGAAGGTATTGTTTTATTCTGTTCAGGTTAGATCTCACTTGGAGTATTGTGTTCAGTGCGATTTTGGGCTGCGTCAACAGAAGTATAGTGTTCAGATCATGTGAAGTGAAGGTATTGTTTTATTCTGTTCAGGTTAGATCTCACTTGGAGTATTGTGTTCAGTGCGATTTTGGGCTGCGTCAACAGAAGTATAGTGTTCAGATCATGTGAAGTGAAGGTATTGTTTTATTCTGTTCAGGTTAGATCTCACTTGGAGTATTGTGTTCAGTGCGATTTTGGGCTGCGTCAACAGAAGTATAGTGTTCAGATCATGTGAAGTGAAGGTATTGTTTTATTCTGTTCAGGTTAGATCTCACTTGGAGTATTGTGTTCAGTGCGATTTTGGGCTGCGTCAACAGAAGTATAGTGTTCAGATCATGTGAAGTGAAGGTATTGTTTTATTCTGTTCAGGTTAGATCTCACTTGGAGTATTGTGTTCAGTGCGATTTTGGGCTGCGTCAACAGAAGTATAGTGTTCAGATCATGTGAAGTGAAGGTATTGTTTTATTCTGTTCAGGTTAGATCTCACTTGGAGTATTGTGTTCAGTGCGATTTTGGGCTGCGTCAACAGAAGTATAGTGTTCAGATCATGTGAAGTGAAGGTATTGTTTTATTCTGTTCAGGTTAGATCTCACTTGGAGTATTGTGTTCAGTGCGATTTTGGGCTGCGTCAACAGAAGTATAGTGTTCAGATCATGTGAAGTGAAGGTATTGTTTTATTCTGTTCAGGTTAGATCTCACTTGGAGTATTGTGTTCAGTGCGATTTTGGGCTGCGTCAACAGAAGTATAGTGTTCAGATCATGTGAAGTGAAGGTATTGTTTTATTCTGTTCAGGTTAGATCTCACTTGGAGTATTGTGTTCAGTGCGATTTTGGGCTGCGTCAACAGAAGTATAGTGTTCAGATCATGTGAAGTGAAGGTATTGTTTTATTCTGTTCAGGTTAGATCTCACTTGGAGTATTGTGTTCAGTGCGATTTTGGGCTGCGTCAACAGAAGTATAGTGTTCAGATCATGTGAAGTGAAGGTATTGTTTTATTCTGTTCAGGTTAGATCTCACTTGGAGTATTGTGTTCAGTGCGATTTTGGGCTGCGTCAACAGAAGTATAGTGTTCAGATCATGTGAAGTGAAGGTATTGTTTTATTCTGTTCAGGTTAGATCTCACTTGGAGTATTGTGTTCAGTGCGATTTTGGGCTGCGTCAACAGAAGTATAGTGTTCAGATCATGTGAAGTGAAGGTATTGTTTTATTCTGTTCAGGTTAGATCTCACTTGGAGTATTGTGTTCAGTGCGATTTTGGGCTGCGTCAACAGAAGTATAGTGTTCAGATCATGTGAAGTGAAGGTATTGTTTTATTCTGTTCAGGTTAGATCTCACTTGGAGTATTGTGTTCAGTGCGATTTTGGGCTGCGTCAACAGAAGTATAGTGTTCAGATCATGTGAAGTGAAGGTATTGTTTTATTCTGTTCAGGTTAGATCTCACTTGGAGTATTGTGTTCAGTGCGATTTTGGGCTGCGTCAACAGAAGTATAGTGTTCAGATCATGTGAAGTGAAGGTATTGTTTTATTCTGTTCAGGTTAGATCTCACTTGGAGTATTGTGTTCAGTGCGATTTTGGGCTGCGTCAACAGAAGTATAGTGTTCAGATCATGTGAAGTGAAGGTATTGTTTTATTCTGTTCAGGTTAGATCTCACTTGGAGTATTGTGTTCAGTGCGATTTTGGGCTGCGTCAACAGAAGTATAGTGTTCAGATCATGTGAAGTGAAGGTATTGTTTTATTCTGTTCAGGTTAGATCTCACTTGGAGTATTGTGTTCAGTGCGATTTTGGGCTGCGTCAACAGAAGTATAGTGTTCAGATCATGTGAAGTGAAGGTATTGTTTTATTCTGTTCAGGTTAGATCTCACTTGGAGTATTGTGTTCAGTGCGATTTTGGGCTGCGTCAACAGAAGTATAGTGTTCAGATCATGTGAAGTGAAGGTATTGTTTTATTCTGTTCAGGTTAGATCTCACTTGGAGTATTGTGTTCAGTGCGATTTTGGGCTGCGTCAACAGAAGTATAGTGTTCAGATCATGTGAAGTGAAGGTATTGTTTTATTCTGTTCAGGTTAGATCTCACTTGGAGTATTGTGTTCAGTGCGATTTTGGGCTGCGTCAACAGAAGTATAGTGTTCAGATCATGTGAAGTGAAGGTATTGTTTTATTCTGTTCAGGTTAGATCTCACTTGGAGTATTGTGTTCAGTGCGATTTTGGGCTGCGTCAACAGAAGTATAGTGTTCAGATCATGTGAAGTGAAGGTATTGTTTTATTCTGTTCAGGTTAGATCTCACTTGGAGTATTGTGTTCAGTGCGATTTTGGGCTGCGTCAACAGAAGTATAGTGTTCAGATCATGTGAAGTGAAGGTATTGTTTTATTCTGTTCAGGTTAGATCTCACTTGGAGTATTGTGTTCAGTGCGATTTTGGGCTGCGTCAACAGAAGTATAGTGTTCAGATCATGTGAAGTGAAGGTATTGTTTTATTCTGTTCAGGTTAGATCTCACTTGGAGTATTGTGTTCAGTGCGATTTTGGGCTGCGTCAACAGAAGTATAGTGTTCAGATCATGTGAAGTGAAGGTATTGTTTTATTCTGTTCAGGTTAGATCTCACTTGGAGTATTGTGTTCAGTGCGATTTTGGGCTGCGTCAACAGAAGTATAGTGTTCAGATCATGTGAAGTGAAGGTATTGTTTTATTCTGTTCAGGTTAGATCTCACTTGGAGTATTGTGTTCAGTGCGATTTTGGGCTGCGTCAACAGAAGTATAGTGTTCAGATCATGTGAAGTGAAGGTATTGTTTTATTCTGTTCAGGTTAGATCTCACTTGGAGTATTGTGTTCAGTGCGATTTTGGGCTGCGTCAACAGAAGTATAGTGTTCAGATCATGTGAAGTGAAGGTATTGTTTTATTCTGTTCAGGTTAGATCTCACTTGGAGTATTGTGTTCAGTGCGATTTTGGGCTGCGTCAACAGAAGTATAGTGTTCAGATCATGTGAAGTGAAGGTATTGTTTTATTCTGTTCAGGTTAGATCTCACTTGGAGTATTGTGTTCAGTGCGATTTTGGGCTGCGTCAACAGAAGTATAGTGTTCAGATCATGTGAAGTGAAGGTATTGTTTTATTCTGTTCAGGTTAGATCTCACTTGGAGTATTGTGTTCAGTGCGATTTTGGGCTGCGTCAACAGAAGTATAGTGTTCAGATCATGTGAAGTGAAGGTATTGTTTTATTCTGTTCAGGTTAGATCTCACTTGGAGTATTGTGTTCAGTGCGATTTTGGGCTGCGTCAACAGAAGTATAGTGTTCAGATCATGTGAAGTGAAGGTATTGTTTTATTCTGTTCAGGTTAGATCTCACTTGGAGTATTGTGTTCAGTGCGATTTTGGGCTGCGTCAACAGAAGTATAGTGTTCAGATCATGTGAAGTGAAGGTATTGTTTTATTCTGTTCAGGTTAGATCTCACTTGGAGTATTGTGTTCAGTGCGATTTTGGGCTGCGTCAACAGAAGTATAGTGTTCAGATCATGTGAAGTGAAGGTATTGTTTTATTCTGTTCAGGTTAGATCTCACTTGGAGTATTGTGTTCAGTGCGATTTTGGGCTGCGTCAACAGAAGTATAGTGTTCAGATCATGTGAAGTGAAGGTATTGTTTTATTCTGTTCAGGTTAGATCTCACTTGGAGTATTGTGTTCAGTGCGATTTTGGGCTGCGTCAACAGAAGTATAGTGTTCAGATCATGTGAAGTGAAGGTATTGTTTTATTCTGTTCAGGTTAGATCTCACTTGGAGTATTGTGTTCAGTGCGATTTTGGGCTGCGTCAACAGAAGTATAGTGTTCAGATCATGTGAAGTGAAGGTATTGTTTTATTCTGTTCAGGTTAGATCTCACTTGGAGTATTGTGTTCAGTGCGATTTTGGGCTGCGTCAACAGAAGTATAGTGTTCAGATCATGTGAAGTGAAGGTATTGTTTTATTCTGTTCAGGTTAGATCTCACTTGGAGTATTGTGTTCAGTGCGATTTTGGGCTGCGTCAACAGAAGTATAGTGTTCAGATCATGTGAAGTGAAGGTATTGTTTTATTCTGTTCAGGTTAGATCTCACTTGGAGTATTGTGTTCAGTGCGATTTTGGGCTGCGTCAACAGAAGTATAGTGTTCAGATCATCCTTTTCCCTGTGGGGGGGGGCCTGGGTCCAGAAATATCTGTCTGCTTTTACTGCTGAGGATGATGCCTCCCTGAAAACGTTGCCAGATTGTGTCCGTAGCCCTGAAGGTCTGATTTATTCTGGAGACAAACTGTATGTGCCTATTTCAATGAGGAGGGAGGTGATGGAGTCTGCTCACGGTTCGAAACTGGCAGGGCATTGGAGTTTTGTTAAATCTCTGCAACTCATCCGCAGACAGTTCTGGTGGCCACAGATGCGCAAAGACCTCTTGACTTTTGTTCGGTCCTGCCAAACCTGTGCCTTGACTAAACCCAGAGTGGGCAAGCCTCCTGGTCTTCTGCAGCCACTCCCTACCCCATCGAGACCGTGGGAAGTGGTGTCCATGGACTTTATTACTGACCTCCCTGCGAGCAAAGGGAACACTGTTATTTGGGTGGTTGTTGATTTGTTTTCTAAGCAAGCTCATTTTGTGCCTTTTCCTTCCTTGCCTACAGCTCAGAGGTTGGCGAAATCGTTTATGTCTCACGTGGTGAAAATTCATCAATTACCTGCTAAATTAATTTCTGACAGGGGGACCCAATTTGTTTCTAAGTTTTGGAGGGAACTTCTTTCCATTTTAGGGGTGGAACAAGGGCTCAGCAGCGCGTATCATCCTGAGACTGACGGACAAACAGAACGAGTTAATCAGACCCTGGAGCAATATCTTCGTTGTTTTACTAATTATCAACAGAATGATTGGTGTGAATTGTTGCCTCTTGCTGAATATTGTTATAACAATACTGTCCATAGCTCCACGGGCATGTCTCCTTATAAAGCTGTCTCTGGTTACGACAGCCCCCCCTCCCCTTCCTCGAAGGGATGGGGGAACGTCCTGTGGGGGGCGCTGATAAATGGTGTATGTCCTTGCAAAATGCATGGCCTCTGCTATGCCAAACGCTTGACGCAGCCAAGGCTGCTTACAAGACCCAGGCAGACAAGGGTAGGGTGGTGGGGTTTGATCTGAAACCTGGGGATCTTGTGTATGTCTCGACCAAGAACATTAAGATGCTGCGACCTAGCAGGAAATTGGGGTGGAAGTTCATTGGTCCATTCAAAGTGCGTAAAGTCATAAATGATGTAGCGGTTGATGTTGTGTTGCCTAAGAATTTACGTGCTCTGCATTCTGTTTTTCACATGAGCCTGTTGAAGAAGGATCCTGGTCCGTCTCCCTGGAGACCAACAGTTACTCCTCCTCCACCTGTTATTTTGGAGGGGGATGAACATTTTGAGATCGCTGATATCCTTGATTGTAAATTGAAACGTGGTAAACTCTGGTACCTTATCGAATGGGTTGATTTCGGTCCCCAGCACCGCGAATGGGTGGAAGAAGGGGATATTCGGGCCCCTTACCTGATCCGTAGTTTCCACAAGAGGTTCCCGGACAAACCGGGAGGTCTCCCGCCCAGCCCGGGAGATCTCCCGCCCGACCCGGGAGGTGTGTTGTAAGTGTATTTTAAGGGGGGCAGTATGTCAGCAAGCTGCCATTCTGTTTTCTGTGACCTCTGTGTACATATCCTTTCCCTGTTGCACCCGGCTTGTTTTCTATCATCCTGCTCCTGCGTTGGAATGCACAAGATAACTGCTGGAGGTTGTGTGGGGGAGAAGATGCTGTAATGCTTGCCTATTGCTTTTCTCATGAGTACTGCACCTGTGTTTTGTCTGATGTTCTGCCTGGTTCCCATGGACTGGGCGCGCAACCGTTTCATTAGCCCGCCAGCGGGAATGCTATTCATTGGATCTGTATCTGTTTGAATTTCCTTTATTATGCTTGACCTAACTGTGTATCCCCAGTTCTAACAAAGAACGTGTCTTCAACGCTTTGAAATAAATTTTGCTTTTCTTGAAAACGTGGATTTATTCTCGATGCTTGGGGATCCAACAGTATGTTTGGCCTGAAGAGGAGACGACTGAGAGGTGATATGATAACCATATTCAAGTATTTGAAGGGCTGTCATATAGATAGAAGATGGTGTGGAGTTGCTTTCTGTTGCCCCAGAAGGTCAGACCAGAGCCAATGGTTTGAAATTAAATCAGAAGAGGTTTTGGCTAAACATTAGGAAGAACTTCCTGACAATTAGAGCAGTTCCTCAGTGGCACAGGCTTCCTCGGGAGGTGGTGGGCTGTCCCTTTTGGAGGTTTTTAAGAACAGGCTAGATGGCCATCTGACAGCAATGCTGATTCTGTGAACTTAGGCAGATCATGAGGGGAAGGTCAGGAAGGGTTGTATCAGTGCTTAGTTCTCGTGGCCCTTTCTTACACGCCCTGGGAAATGCCAGTCACCACTCTGTAATCAGGAAGCAATTTTCTCCAGGCTAGTTTGGCCAGGGATCCTGGAGGTTTTTTGCCATCCCCTGGGCATGGAACAGGGGTCACCGGGGGTGTGGGAGTGAGTGAGTTGTGAATTTCCTGTTTTGTGCAGGGGGTTGGACTAGATGGCCCTAGAGATCCCTTCCAACTCTTTGGTTCTTTGATTCTATAAGAAACTAGAGCAGAGAATTAAGAAATGCATTGATGCAGTCACGGTAACAAGAACAATCTGAAGCCAGAAACTGGTGTAATCTATACCCTATTCTTCTACCAATTCTATTTAGTATACAGTATACAGGGATTGCTGTATGTTTAATACATCTTCGGATGTAAACTAAATACTACTGTGGAAGGAGCAGATAGGGATTACGTGGTGAGGAAAGCAGATCCAAGGCCTGCTAAAGACCCTGCCGGGATTTTATAGCACTATGCTGCTTTCATCGGTCTGCTTTCTTTAAAGCCATCATAAAGGAGGCGGTGTCAGAATGTCCATGCATGATTCATCAGATCTAATAAAACCCCAGAGAAATATTGCTGGTGAAACCAAATAAGGCCCATTAAATAGTCTTGGCGGTCAAGATGAACTGGTGGAATTATTAGGAGAAAATGTTTCCAACATTTTACAAACAGGAAGCATTTCTTTATATGGACGCAAGAAGGGAATTGCATTTCTTAAAACCTTTGAACTTGTACATATATCTGGAGCAGGAGACTGGTCCATTCGTTCCCCACCCCCCGGCCATGCTTGCTAAGTCTGAGTCTGCTCCAGCCAAGATTATTTTTGCTTTTTCTCCTTCACATTTCCAAAGGGGCCTTGGGATTCATAGGGGAGCTGATGCCACTGGCTGGCTCTCTCCAATTTAAATGCACTGCTCATCACAGCTTAACAGGGACCAGGGCTCCCTTTTTATCAGAATGGCCCTTCAGAACCTGATTTTAAAACCCAGTTGTTATCAGCCTCTTAATTGAAAAAGGATGGTTCTTTGTGTGAAGTCCTTTGGAGAGAGAGGAAAAAAAATTCTTTCCTTCTTATCAAAAGCACGCACTTCCTCCAAGTTCCTGTTTCAGAAGTTTTATTAATTGAGAATGCTGTTTGTCGGAGGAAAAGCCTCCTTGCTGAAGCTGTGAAACAAAGAGAACAGCCTGAGCTTTTAATCTGTTGAATAAGGTTTTGTTTCCCCCATTGACTAAAAACTTCCTAAAGGAAACAAATAAATGAAAATCCAGGATGGATTTAGATTTCCCTACATATTCTACAGATATTTGGAAAACTTTGTTACTCTTCTGCAGGAGTGAAAAACCACACCTTTGGGAAATTACATTTCTGCCAATAGCTGGGAATATGTAACTAGCTGAACTTTTGCTCTGAGTGACAAAATAAATTTAAACGGCCTTATTTTAAAATCTCAGAGGGAAATGGTGGTTTTCTTGTATTACTATTTGGGAGAATATTGAGAGTTGGTTAAAGCTAAAAGCTTTGGAAAGCTTAATTTGAGGCATCCTTTAGGCAGGTGCAGAGTGGCCAGCACAAAACACACCTGTCGTACCTCTGCTGGTCAGGGTAGGGGACTGGGGATTTGATTAAAGAGGGTCATATTTCCCTCTTCTATAAAATGTGTTGCAGAAGGGTCTTAGGAAGTTAATCCCAACAATCCAAACTATTTTAACCAGGAGGCTTGCAGTACCCTAAAGACTAAGAAGTTTTTACTCTTAAGTTTTCGAGGAATAAAGACTATGTTGTTAGACGCATAACATCGGCCCCGGTCACATGGAGCATTAGGCACGCTAGAGAGACGGAAGATAGGTGGATTTTCTGGGCGCGATCTCACCGTCACATCTGGGAAGCGTAGAGCTCCCGTGGCTCACCCGAGGCTTCACTCCGAAGATGCGCTGTAAAAAACTAGTACCTCCGAGGTACTAGTTTCCGGAAACCGTGGGGCAAGGGCGGGCGTCAGATCACGTTTCCGGTGTTAGCTCGTGGCATCCGGCGCCCACCTATGTCCCATCGCGAAAACTTTTTTTTTGTCAAGTCTCCAAGGGTGCGCACAAGCACCCAACGGCGCATGCGAACACTTGGGTAACACAACCCCCGCGACGGTGCTTCTTTGCCACGCCGCAGGAGTGAGGTATGATCGGCACCTCCCCCCAACCACGGGATGTCGGTGGGACGTCGGGCGGGACGTTTGATCAGTAGTTCGCTCCAGGGCAAACAGCCACGCCTCCCCCCCCACCGCGATATCCGGCCCGTGTGACCGGGACCAAAATTCATCTAATGGAATGGGCTCTAGACCACCTTCATTTTTTCCCCTGGATGATCTGTACTCCTACCTCTTCAGAATGTGCTCGAGTTGTTTAGAATAAAAATTTGTCTGTCTTTGAACCCTGACCTGGGTAACCTAGGCTGGCCTGATCTCATCAGATCTTGGAAGCTAAGGAGGGTCAGGCTTGGTGAGTATTTGGATGAAGGACCACCAAGGACGTCCAGGGTCCCCACACAGAGGCAGGCAAGGGCAAACCACCTCTGAACATCTCTTGCCTTGAAAACCCCATGAGGGGCTGCCATACGTCAGCTGCAACTGGACCGCACTTTCTGCCACCAACACTTGTTTGTTTTTGCTACAGCAGAATGACATTGTTTATTCCTTAATCATTGCTGGCAAACTACTTGAAAGGATGAAGCACCATGCTGGTAAAAACATAAACGAAACAATATTCATGTATCGGGTTGCTGGCCTTTACCCGAGTCCCCAAATCTGATGCCTGAAGTGTGCCACTTCACCCTACCTAATTCTAACACAAGCCAAGTATGCTCCTTTCCTATGAGGACAGGCTAAAGAGTCTGGGACTTTTCAGTTTAGAAAAGAGCAGGGCTTTTTTTGTAGAAAAAGCCCAGCAAGGAATTCATTAGCATATTAGGCCACACCCAACAGCAGAAACACATTACCCTATTAGGCCACACCCCTGACAGCACAGCTCATTGCCCTAGTAGGCCACACCCCACATGTTACCAGAAGTGTGGTCATCCAACTACACCCACCTTTTGCTTCTTATTCTGTTTACTTTGTTGTCAAAACCCTGGGCTTTTTTTGTAGAAGGAACTTCTTTGCATGTTAGGCCACACACCCCTAATGTAGCCAATCCTAATGAGTTTCTGCTGTTGGGTGTGGCCTATTATGCTAATGAGGTCCTGCTGGGGGTGGCCAACTCGGGAGCCAGCCGGAACTCCGTTCCTGTGCGTTCCTGCCCAAAAATAGCCCTGGAAAAGAGACAACCGGGGGTGGGGGGGGCAGCATGATAGAGGTTTATTAAATTATGTACAGGGTAGAAAGAGTGGAGAGAGAGAACGTTTTTCTCCCTCTCCCAAAATGCTTTGATTCAGAGACATCCAGTGAAGGTGACAGGCTGTAGATTCAAGACAGACAAAAGGAAATATTATTTTACTCAATGAGTGATTAAACTCTTAGAATTCACTAAGAGAGGATGTAGTGATGGCCACAGGTACAGAGAGGTTAAAAGGGACAGATTCATCAGTGGCTACTAGCCCAGGTCTATCAGTGGCTACTAACTGGTGACTAAAGTGAACCTCTACATTCAGAGGCAGTAAAAGCTCTGAGTACCAGTGGCAAGAGGCGACATCAGGGGAAGAAGTTCTAGAGCAGAGGTTCTTAACCAGAAGTCCACAGCCCCCCCCCCCCAAGGGGTCCATGGATAAGTTTCAGGGGGTCTGTGAACTTGGATGGGAGAAAATTACATCTTTATTTTCATTAACCTGTAACTGAAAATCAGCAATTTCTTCAATTATAAATGTAGGCAACAAACCACAGTAGTAACAGCAGTACCTGCACATCTGGGAAGCGTAGAGCTCCCGTGGCTCACCCGAGGCTTCACTCCGAAGATGCGCTGTAAAAAACTAGTACCTCCGAGGTACTAGTTTCCGGAAACCGTGGGGCAAGGGCGGGCGTCAGATCACGTTTCCGGTGTTAGCTCGTGGCATCCGGCGCCCACCTATGTCCCATCGCGAAAACTTTTTTTTTGTCAAGTCTCCAAGGGTGCGCACAAGCACCCAACGGCGCATGCGAACACTTGGGTAACACAACCCCCGCGACGGTGCTTCTTTGCCACGCCGCAGGAGTGAGGTATGATCGGCACCTCCCCCCAACCACGGGATGTCGGTGGGACGTCGGGCGGGACGTTTGATCAGTAGTTCGCTCCAGGGCAAACAGCCACGCCTCCCCCCCCACCGCGATATCCGGCCCGTGTGACCGGGACCAAAATTCATCTAATGGAATGGGCTCTAGACCACCTTCATTTTTTCCCCTGGATGATCTGTACTCCTACCTCTTCAGAATGTGCTCGAGTTGTTTAGAATAAAAATTTGTCTGTCTTTGAACCCTGACCTGGGTAACCTAGGCTGGCCTGATCTCATCAGATCTTGGAAGCTAAGGAGGGTCAGGCTTGGTGAGTATTTGGATGAAGGACCACCAAGGACGTCCAGGGTCCCCACACAGAGGCAGGCAAGGGCAAACCACCTCTGAACATCTCTTGCCTTGAAAACCCCATGAGGGGCTGCCATACGTCAGCTGCAACTGGACCGCACTTTCTGCCACCAACACTTGTTTGTTTTTGCTACAGCAGAATGACATTGTTTATTCCTTAATCATTGCTGGCAAACTACTTGAAAGGATGAAGCACCATGCTGGTAAAAACATAAACGAAACAATATTCATGTATCGGGTTGCTGGCCTTTACCCGAGTCCCCAAATCTGATGCCTGAAGTGTGCCACTTCACCCTACCTAATTCTAACACAAGCCAAGTATGCTCCTTTCCTATGAGGACAGGCTAAAGAGTCTGGGACTTTTCAGTTTAGAAAAGAGCAGGGCTTTTTTTGTAGAAAAAGCCCAGCAGGAACTCATTAGCATAATAGGCCACACCCAACAGCAGAAACACATTACCCTATTAGGCCACACCCCTGACAGCACAGCTCATTGCCCTAGTAGGCCACACCCCACATGTTACCAGAAGTGTGGTCATCCAACTACACCCACCTTTTGCTTCTTATTCTGTTTACTTTGTTGTCAAAACCCTGGGCTTTTTTTGTAGAAGGAACTTCTTTGCATGTTAGGCCACACACCCCTAATGTAGCCAATCCTAGTGAGTGTCTGCTGTTAGGTGTGGCCTATTATGCTAATGAGTTCCTGCTGGGCGTGGCCAACTCGGGAGCCAGCCGGAACTCCGTTCCTGTGCGTTCCTGCCCAAAAATAGCCCTGGAAAAGAGACAACCGGGGGTGGGGGGGGCAGCATGATAGAGGTTTATTAAATTATGTACAGGGTAGAAAGAGTGGAGAGAGAGAACGTTTTTCTCCCTCTCCCAAAATGCTTTGATTCAGAGACATCCAGTGAAGGTGACAGGCTGTAGATTCAAGACAGACAAAAGGAAATATTATTTTACTCAATGAGTGATTAAACTCTTAGAATTCACTAAGAGAGGATGTAGTGATGGCCACAGGTACAGAGAGGTTAAAAGGGACAGATTCATCAGTGGCTACTAGCCCAGGTCTATCAGTGGCTACTAACTGGTGACTAAAGTGAACCTCTACATTCAGAGGCAGTAAAAGCTCTGAGTACCAGTGGCAAGAGGCGACATCAGGGGAAGAAGTTCTAGAGCAGAGGTTCTTAACCAGAAGTCCACAGCCCCCCCCCCCCAAGGGGTCCATGGATAAGTTTCAGGGGGTCTGTGAACTTGGATGGGAGAAAATTACATCTTTATTTTCATTAACCTGTAACTGAAAATCAGCAATTTCTTCAATTATAAATGTAGGCAACAAACCACAGTAGTAACAGCAGTACCTGTGACTTTGTCGCCAATAAAAATCAAAAATATTTTCATATCACATTAAAGTTGTTACAGATCAAGATGGACAGCCGTTTTAGTCTGTCTGTAGCAGCAGAAAAGAGCAAGAGTCCAGTAGCGGCTTAAAGACTAACAAAATATGTGGCAGGGTGTGAGCTTTCGTGAGTCACTGCTCACTTCTTCAGATAATGAACAGTAACTCATTCATGAAGAAGAGAGCAGTGACTCATGAAAGCTCACACCCTGCCACAAGTTGTTGCAGATACCTTGAAATATAATTTTCACTCATCACTACTTTGAAATTACAGTCGTTATTAGACCCGCTGATAGATAGCGCATGATCGCAGGGTGCCTAGGCTTTAAAAAAGGTAAAGGTAAAGGTTCCCTTGTTCGAAAGCCAGTCGAATCCAACTCCAGGGTTGCGGTGCTCATCTCCGTTTCAAAGCCGAAGAGCCAGCGCTGTCCGAAGACATTTCCGTGGTCATGTGGCCGGCATGACTAAACACCAAGGCGCACGGAACGCTGTTACCTTCTCACTGTAGCGGTACCTATTTATCTACTTGCAGTTTCTTGCTTTCAAACTGCTAGGTTGGCAGGAGCTGGAACTACAGATGGGAGCTCACTCCATCATATGGCACTCGGGTCTCGAACTGCTGAACTACTGACCTTCCACAGCCTGCAGTTCAGCATCTTAACCACTTGAGCCGCCGCAGCTTACCAGTCTGCCAAAAGGGTCCATGGCACAAAAAAAGGTTAAGAACCCCTGCCGTGAAGGAACTGGTTGCCCACTGTGTGAGGCAGGATGATGGACTAGATTGGACCACTGGTCTGATCCAGCAAGGCTCTTCTTGTGTTCTTATTGATCTTGTATTCGTTTACCACCCTTCTTTACCTAATTTGCCCTGTTTTTCTCATAAGTGTAAAAAGGATTCCCGTGCACTTTAGTATAGTCCCTTTATACTCAAATTTTCCTGGAGATCCCCTCAACCCATCCCTGTATGTTGAAAATGTATCCACATCAGCAAAAGACAGGTTATTATTATTATTATTATTATTATTATTATTATTATTAACATCAGCACAAGACAGGTTATTATTATTATTATTATTATTATTATTATTATTATTATAGATAGATAGATAGATAGATAGATAGATAGATAGATAGATAATCTGTACCCTTGCTCCACACAGCACCACTGTTTTGTTGCTTGCAGACATGAAACCAACCCATGGAATCCAGAAGGCAGACCAATGTGATCCTTGGTGCAATTGCTTACCTAGGTTCTGCCTGGTTTCATGCAGCAGTGCTCATGCCATGGGCTTCTTTGCTGATATATTGTCCACTATTTTCGAGATACAAGGAGCTTAACAGTTTTCTGCCTTTTCCTGTACCAGAGCTAGCAGCAGCTGAAAGTGCAGCGACAGCCTTTGATATGTATAATTTATCCTAAGTTTAAGTGGCAAATTAACTTACATTAAGCACTTTGCTTGAACTTTCTGTACAAGAGTTTTCCCAGAAGAAAACATTCATTCTGATTCAGCCCTCACACTCTGCTTATTTTGTTTTGAAACACTACATTTGAATTTTGCAAAAGTAGTGAGAGAAACCAAAAGAACTGTCATAGCTTGTGTAAACATCTTGACTGCATGACTGCCTCATAAATCAAAATGTCTCTTATCTCAAACGTTCAAGATGCTAGTTCCTCTACAGTGTTGCCCATCATTTGATGGTTTAAAAAAACCCCTCTTCTTGGAGACGATGTACATATCGTAGCTGAAGAAACTATTGTTCCACTACCTCCACATTTATACCACCCATTTACTCCCTTCCCATTTGACCTCAACATATCCTTGTGAGGTACGTTAATCTGAGCTGACCCAAGATCACCCAGCAAGCCTCATATGAGAAATGCAATTGGAACATCATTGTCTCCAGTCCCGGCCAGACATGCTAAGCCATGGGTGTCAAACACACGGCCCGGGAGCCGGATCAGGCCCCCGGAGGGCTTCTGTCAGGCCCGCAGTGGAACTAGCCATCTCCTCCTTCCAGTTCTGCTGCTGCATCATAGCTTGCTTCGCCAGACCCTCTCACTCGCTCAGCCCTTTCATGTTTTAACCTGGGTCCTAGACTCAGAACTCTGAGCATTAGATTTCTGTGGTGAGTGACAATAAATCAAAAGTAGGTTTGCAGCTTAAAGATACACACTTGAACAGCATACTCAAGATTGCAGCAGCACAGATATTTTGATGCAATAATTCAGAACAAGAGGTGTCAGTTATCAGATACTGTTAAATAAACAAAGGCCCCGGTCACACGCGCAGGAAACTGCGGGGGAGAAGTGTGGCTGTTTGCCCCGGGGCAAACTAACACGCAGTAAAGTGATCATACCTCCTGTGGAGGTTCTGTGGAGGTACCGTGGAGCTTCCGTGGTTACGGAGAGGCGTCGATCACAACACATGCCTGCACGCAACGAAGAAGCGCGCGGCGCGGCGAACTGGGTTTCTTTTTTTGTGTACACTACGAATGCGCATGCTCCGTTGAGTGCTTATGCGCAACCACGGAGACTTGGGGAAAAAAAAAACCTTCTTCGCAAGGGGACATGGACGGGCGCCGGATGCCACCGGAAACGCGATCAGACGCCCGCCCTTGCCCCGCAGTTTCCGGAAACTAGTACCTCCGAGGTACTAGTTTTTTGCTCCGTTTTATCGGCGGTTCGCCACAGTTCAACCACGGGAGCTCTACGCTCCCCAGATGTTGCCGTGTGATCGTGCCAGGTAACTCCGCCTCTCTTCCGTCTATTTAGCGTGGCTTCTGCTCCGTGTGAACGGGGCCAAAATATTGCAAGAGTGCTAATGTTTTAAGCATGTTTTTATTTTAAGTAAAAAAAATCTTTGTGTTTGTGTCCTTTATAAAGTTTATATCTCTGCTACCTGGGATTACATTTTATGACACACATGGCTTGGCCCAATAAGGTCTCATTCATGTCAGATCCGGCCCTCATTAATGTAATGACTTGTAATGTTCTTAGGATCAGGGTGTAAGTCTATCTGACAGGGGCCAAATGATTACAGCTTGCATATAGTATTACGCTAGTGTGATGTGTAGTGGATAGAGTACTGGACTAGGACCTGGGCTGGGAGTCCCATATTCAAGTCCCAACTGAGCTATAAATCTCTGCTGTGACCTTGGCCCAGTCACACTCTCTCAGCTAAAACTAAATAGGGTTGCTGTAAGGACAAAATAGGAAGTGGAATCCATGTTCACTGCCCTGAGCTCCTTGGAGGAAAGACAGGCTAAGACAGGCAGGTAGATCTTATATTAGCGCAAAAACAGTTCTGTGTAAGATATCAGCATATCCTATGTATGAGAAATGGTTGGGGTAGGGGGGGAGAGGGTTGCTATGGCTAAGGAGATGAATGAGTGGTAGATTTTGTGCCCAAAGTCAATAGGGGTGAGTGCTCCCACTACAAATTAGTAAGGAGCACTTCCCTTCTAAAACTGTAATATGCATTTTAAAATCTAATATTCTAATAGCAAAGTCAGCCAAATCTTTGAATCCTATCCCCTCCACTGTTCTCTATGGTGGGAAAAAAGTAAGTTTTTTTCCCACCATAGAGAACAATGGAGGGGATGGGGGCAACCTGTTTGGGGGCCCGTAGAATTGGACCCCCTGGTTCAATGTTCCTGAAACATGGCGGGTATCTTGGGGAGAGGCTCCTGCAGCTGCTCTGCAATTTCGGAGCCTCTCCCTCAAACCCCCTCTCCTCCAGCCCCCAGAATATACCCTATGTTTTCGCCATTGACTTCAATGGCACTTAGGATATAATGGGGCTGAACTGGGGGAAGCCGATGCAGATTTGGCCCGCAGCAGCCTGAAAGGGGCCCAAATGGGCCATTTTTTGGGTGCATTCGGTTCAGAGAATGGAATGCACATCTCTCCAGCAGCTGGCTTGCTCGGGCTCTCTGCAGTCTCGGGGATGGTTTAAACTGCCTCTCCTTCCCTCCAGCAGCCGGCTTGCTCGGGCTCCCCAAGCAAACCAAGGGAAGGGAAGGTGGCGGAGCAGCTGGAGATATTGAGCCTCAGCTCCACAAGTAATGAGCACTCGAGCCCCGCCCCCAGCAGCCCTCAGGCCGGAGCACCTGGAGCAGTCTTGGGAGGCAGATTGGCAAAAAGCAAAACCAAAAGCGCAGGAACTCGAGAGAACTCCAGGAATGGAGCCGGTTCCTCTTCCACAGCCCAAAATGCGACCCACAAACCCTGAGCTTGCTTTTTCTCATTTGCGAGTCTGGCCTCCACAGTCCTTTAACAAGGCAGCCCTGAAGCTTGGGGCGGCGGGAGTTTCTTTACACGTAATACTCAGTTTCTTAAACGAGTGTATGCCTGTCTGTTGGTCCACTTAGGAGTCTTGATCCTGGTTGTGTGGTGGGCTAGTTGTGGCAAATGGTAGGGAAGCTCAGTATTTCTGTATACAGTTGTAGGGGCTTTATTGCAATGTGGTATGGCCTGATATTATGTTCTTATTCCAGTGTGGGGTGTGTGGGGGGCAATGGAAGCTGAGTGATAGGGTCTCTCCAAGTGATTGCCAGAAGTGAGATGCGTCCTGGTCTTGTGTCTTACAGATAATCTTACAAATAGTCCTTTGCGTTTATATCATGCTTTCAACTTTAAAAGGATCATAATGCTGATTGTGTGAACTTAGGCAAATCATGAGAGGTAGAGCAGGAAGGGTTGCCTCAGTGCTTAGTTCTCGTGGCCATTTCTTACACGCCCAGGGAAATGCTGATCACCACTTTGGGGCCAGGAAGCAATTTTTCTCCAGGCTAGTTTAGCCCCCAGTGATCCTGGAGGTTTTTAAAAAATGATTCTATAATTCACCCAGGCTGGCTGTGGGCACACCAGCACCTCTGTCAGGCAGAAGCGCCTGAGATCCTCCCCCTCCCCTTTTCCTTCACCCGACTTGGAGGCGAAGGGAAGGGAGAGGGGGAAAAGCATGGATCCCAGGTGCTTCTGCCTGTCAGAGGGGCTGGTGCACACTTCTGGTGATGTCAGGGGGTGTGGCATATGCTAATAAGTTATGCTAATGAGCTCCTGCAGCTCTTTTTCTAAGAAATGACCCCTGGCTGTTGCCAAGCAACCACAGCATTCCAAGCTTTTCTACCAGTAAAAGGCAGAGGGAGGGGGCAGCGCCCTTTCCATGCCTATTTCGTCCTTTGAGGGCAGACTCCTTGGGGCCAGGCCTGAGGCTAGGGTTGCCAGCTTCAGGTTTCGAAATTCCTGGAGATTTTGTGGTGGAGTCTGAGGTGGGCAGGATTTGGGGACGGGAGAGGCATCAGCTGGATATAATATAGAGTTCACCCTGTCTGAAGAAGTAAGCAGTGCTCTCAAAAGCTCATACCCTACCACAAATTTTGTTAATCTATAAGGTGCTACCGGAGTCTTACTCTTTTCTACCCTCCAAAGTAGTCATTTTCTCCACAGGGACAGATTTCTGTCATCTGGAACTCAGTTGTAATTCTAGGAGCTCTCCAGAACTCACCTCGAAGTTGGCAACCCTAGGCCTGGAAGCAACCTCTGAGTGACTTGCATGACTCACCTAGGCCTGGCTGCTTGCTACTGTTCAACAGCAGCCACCCTATGAAAGCCAGTGTGGAGTAGTAGTTACGAGCTTCAGTCTGGGAGACCCAGGTTCAAATCCACGTCATGCTGTGGAAGCTCACTGGGTGATTTTGGACCAGTCACATACTTTCAGCCTAACCTACTTCATGGGGTTACTGTGCAGATAAAAAGACAATAATGTAAGCTGCTTTGGTGACGCCTGCTCCTTGGGAGGAAAGTGATGGCGAACCTAAACAGCATGATAAAAAGTAGAGACATCTCCCTGCCAACAAAAGTCCGCATGGTCAAAGCAATGGTATTCCCAGTAGTCATGTATGGCTGCGAGAGTTGGACTATAAGGAAGGCCGAGCGCCGAAGAATAGATTCTTTTGAACTATGGTGCTGGAGAAGACTCTTGAGAGTCCCTTGGACTGCAAGAAGATCAAATCAGTCAATCCTAAAAGAAATCAACCCTGACTGTTCCCTGGAAGGTCAGATAATGAAACTGAAGCTCAAATACTTTGGCCACCAAATGAGAAGGGAGCACTCACTGGAGAAGACCCTGATGCTGGGAAAGATTGAAGGTCAAAGAAGACGGGGACGGCAAAGGATGAGATGGTTAGACAGTGTCATCGACGCAACGAACATGAAATTGAGCCAACTTCAGAGGACAGCGGAAGACAGGAGGGCCTGGGGGGAGCTGGTCCATGGGGTCGCGAAGAGTCGGACTCGACTGTGCGACTGAACAACAACAACAACAACAACAACAACAATGGAGAAAGGTGAGGTATAAATGAAATCGAAAAATAATATAGCTGAAGATTGGAAGCAGATAGAAAGTAGGTTGGTGAATGGCTAAGAAGGAAAGAATGAGGCAGGGAAAGTGAAGAGGATATGGGGGTTACCAGGAGGAGAGAAAAAGGAAATCGTTTGGGAAGGGGGATACAGGGGAAAGTGAAGCACCCCCCTAGGGTTGCCAAATCTGGATCGTCCGGGAGCGGGGGGCTCCTGGATAATCCCGGGTGTGTGTGTGCGCGCATAGCGCGCGCGCGCAGCGTGCACGTCACCCGGAAGTGACGTCGCACGCTGGGGGCTGGGCCACGCGATTTGAGGGGAAAACAAAGAGTTTTCCCCTCAAATGGCAGCCATTTGAGGGGAAAAGGGGGTGGGGTTTCCCCCGGGCCCCGATTCTGGCGCGCCGGGAATCGGGGCTCCGAAACGGGGGATTCCCCGCCCCCCGGCTGCATTTGGCAGCCCTACACCCCCCACACAAATCCTTGAGGGTTCCCTACCATGTAAATGGGCCTAGAACAGTGGCTGGCACCACACAACTGGGCCACAGTTGTTGGGGGGGAGGGAAAGCTTAAGCTAGAGGGGCAGATAAAGGTAGGTTAGCTGTTGGGGGTGGAAAGGAAATACGGTTGCCAGCATCAGGTTGGGCAATTCCTAGGGGTTTGGGGAGTGGAGCCTGGGGAGGAGAGGCTTGAAGAGGGCAGAGACCTCAGTGGGGTTTAATGTCATAGACTTCACCTTTGAAGCAGCCATTTCCTACATGGGAACTAGGATTGCCAATCTCCATGTGAAGAAGAAGAAGAAGAGATTGGATTTATACCCCGCCCTTCACTACCCAGAGGAGTCTCAGAGCGGCCTACAAACTCCTTTCCCTTCCCCTCCCCACAACAGACACCCTGTGAGGTGGGTGGGGCTGAAAGAACTCTTGACAGAAACTGCTCTTTTTCAAGGACAGCTGTGCCAGAGTTTGTGACTGACCCAAAATCACATCAGCAGGTGCAAGTGGAGGAGTGGGGAATCAAACCCGGTTCTCCCAGATTAGAGTTCGCGCACTTAACCACTACACCAAACTGGCTCTGTGGGGGCTGGAGATCATGTGGAATTACAACTGCTCTCCAGATGACAGAGAACAGTCCCCTGGAGAAAATGGCTGCTTTGGAAGGTGGACTATAAGGCATTATACCCTACTTCCCTCCCCAAGTCTTGCCCTCCCAAGGCTCCACCCCAAATCTCCAGGAATTTTCCAACCTGCAGCTGGCAACTCTAAGGGGGAACTGATCTCTGTAGTTGGGAGATCTGTTGTGATTCCAGGAGATATCCAGGCCCCACCAGGAGGTTGGCAACACTAGGAGAGAAGCTGGAAAAGGGGAGAGGCTATAAGGGCTTTCAGGAAAGAGAAAGAATAGTTGGGGAGGGGGAAATAAGATGCCTCCTGCAAGTCCTTGTGGGTTCCAGTTTGTGACACATCTTTCTCTGTGGACCTGGCCATTTAGGATCCAATTGTTAGACTGAAGAGTGTTCCTCTGTTCCCAGTGCTATTAATGGGCTGCCAATATCAATCTCCAAAATAACGAACAAGACCACAAATAAGACATCTTACATGTGTCAGAATATTACCAGTACCTTCTTAGAACATACTATACTTGTAACA